>NC_143182.1:10917857-11219642 GCF_047325235.1 Durio zibethinus
AGAGTCTGAATTCCCATTAAGTATGGTAACTGGATTGGACATTGACAAATCCTTGAGCTCTTGCGCCAATTGTTTAATCTAAAAGTAACGAACCAAGGTTATACACAAAATTCAATACAACCTTAAAGTGAACAATTAACATAAATCACTCCGAAAAGTTGCAAAATTTCATTGGCATTTCACCCAAAGCTGGTCTAACATGTTCTATATACCTAATTGGCAGTTGACAAATAATCTTAAACGCCGAAATTAGATAGTTACAGTAAACTAAAAAGTTTCAAATTTGAATGAAAAAGACAAGGAAAATTGAGAGTACCTGAGCAGCAAGAAGGGTGCGGTCGTACTTATAAGGTGAGAACTGGACTTCATCGACGCCTTTTAGCAATTCCTGAAGCTGGGAAATGAGTTCAGATAAACGCCCACTCCTCAAAACGATTGAACCAGTCAAACCTAATACCAAAATTTTCAAGAAACCAAATTTTAAAACTCTTTGGAAAGATGAAGTAATTGAGAGGAAAGAAGAGATTAGATTATAGATAAAATAGAAGAACCTGCGCCCATCAGAATTAATATTTTGGAGGTTTGAACACCTGTCTGCAACGCCATCTGGATTTGGTGTTTGAGCCAACGAGGGTGGAGAAGAAAAGAAGGCGCAGCCTTTAATTGAATCCTACCATTTGAATCCCACTTTGTTAAAATTTTTTGGAAAACTAAAAAAGATTATAACAATAATTTTAAAAATAATAATAATAATAATAATAATAATAAAAGATGTTTGAGTGTGATCCCCCAAAACACCTTTCCTAAGATTTTTTTTAAGTTATAACAATTTTTTTCAGTTTTTAATTTACCATTATATTTTCTTTTACCTGTTACATATTTAATTGAAGAAGATATTATAGGTCTAAATTTTTTTAAATTTATAATTGCGGATCTTTTGTCACTTTTCATTTTAATTATAATTTATTTTATATTTAAAAAATTAAAAATAGATTCGAATTGTAGTTTTTGATTTTTTTTTTTTATGAATTCGATTTGATTTTGGTTTAAATAATAAAACTTTCTCATTTGATTTGATTTTGTTCATAAATTTTAAAATTGAAATTATTTCAACATAATTGAATTGTATATTTTATAAATATTTTAATTATTTTTAGTTTTTATAAAATAAATATAAAAATATTATTTTTAAATATTTTAACTAATAAAACTTGATTTTAATTTAAATTGATTTAATTAGAGATTCTATTTGGTTCAAATTTTAAAAATTCAAAATACTTTATAATTAATTATAATTAATTTTTTAAATTGAACTAAAACAAACTGTTATCGATGTACTATTTTAAAAAATTAAAAAAAATATATAGGATATTTGATGAAATTAAAGTTAACGAGTAACAATTAGTTTAAGAATTTTTTAAAATTTTCTTTTCTTTTAATATATAAACTACATTTCAAGTGCGCGTTTCACTTGAGGAAGTAAAACACAATTATATATTAGTTTAAATATTAAAAAATTGTAATCTTTAAAAAGTCAGAGAAAAATTTTTGACTTGAATTAATTGAAAATAATTACATATTGTTTGAATTGTATTTGTTGGTTATAGAAACATGCTTGATGAGAAGGTGGTAAGCCTTGGCTAAGTTTGGAAATAGAAACCAGAGTAGTTATTGTCTTCTTATTTAACGTTTTTCTAGTTGTTTCCAGAATTGGATTTAAGGTCGTAAATGTTTAGTACCAATATGAAGCTCTATAATGCAAAAGATGCAAACCTGTTAGATTATTGCATTGTCAGTCAAAGTAACTTTTTACTTGTTCAACTTCTCATAACCTCTCTTATAAATCAATTCTTTCGTACTTTTGAGATTAGGGTATCTAGAAACATATATTACTAAAAAATAAGACATTTGAAGTATATAAAATATTAAAAAAGAAAGCAAAGAAGCAAGAAAGTAAAATATGCCTGAAAAGTCATATAAAGTTCAACCAGATGAAGCATGTTTATTATTGCCTTGTTCACTTTAAGAAAAACACCATTGAAAATCTGCATTCATTAAGAATAAACACAGCATTTAGATTCAAATTTTAATTATTTATTAAAAAAATGTTAAATAGTTTAATACATTTGTTAAAAGTAAACACAACAATAGTCTTATGTTCCTTTCTTTTAGTAAAACAATCTACTGATGCCAAGAGTCAAATTTTAATGCATGTCATTTAAGATGGCAACATCATAAAGATGATATTGAACAACATAGTAGTAGCTAAGAAATTCAAGAAATGCATTTGCAAAATTGGCACAAATATATCACCTGGATACAGAGCAATGGTTTTTGAACATGTTTTATGGAATAAAAACTACTTGAATTTGAGTAGTACTTACCTGCCAACTTGAAACCAAATGAAACTATAATGAAACATAGAAAGATTTATAAGCAAATAATGTTTCATTATAAACCTTACCTCTCAACCCCACCTCCAACCTCGCCCTCTTCTCTTTTCAAAAAAAAAATCACAATTAAGAGCATGCCTCGTATTAGTCCTTTATCAATGTCCCTAACAGATTTTGCATTAACAGCTAAAGGAATATTAAATTCACCTTTCATATCTTCAAGTAGGAAAGCATGCTTGTAAAACACATGAGATTCAAGTGAAATTCTAAAAACTGTGATACCAAATTGATAAAAGTGATACTCAAATAAAAGCATCTTATAAGAAGATTACTTCTGGAATATTTTACTTAGGACTCTAGCAAGAGCTTTGTCATAACATTGTTAAAACCTTTGTGGAAGTCCTCATCAGCAATGAACAAATTGAAAAGATTACACAATGACATAGCACTAGAAAGAGGGCAAGTATGAGATTCTTGCAAGTGCAACATAGTTAAATGATAGATGAAATGGAAATAGTGCTATGATAAAATGAAGAAAAAGAAGCAAAATCAGAACTAAAGAAAGATTTAACATTAAAAATAAATAGTATAAAAATTTTTTCCTCTAAAGTAGTGAACTTAAAGCAAGTTAGCAGTAAAATCATATTGAAAATAACTATTCAAGGCATATTTAATGTCAACCTTTATGCACCAAACATTAGGGTAAACCTTAAACTAACTATAGTCTATCCCTATAAAACTTTGCCTTAATTGAAAAGTTAGAATTTTCAAATAGATTCCATTTCAAAGTTATAATGAAGTGCTCCATCAAGAATCATTAAGACTTTTTCCCTATCTCAAATCAATGTAAAAATCTTTTATCAAATTAATGAAATAAATAAACTCTATAGATGAAAATTACTTAGAAGAAGTGCAACTGCCCTAATAAAACACAAATACGTGAAATCAGAAATTTTGAAGATAATTAATGAACAATGCCAATAACAATTTCACAAAATGAAGAAAACTGAAGTTTCTCACAACAAATAAACAAACACATTTATACCAATGGCTTCAAAACTAACCAACTAAGGTGAAAAGTTTCATAAAAAATATATACATATATAAATGGATAGTTATGCAGCTATCTTACCTAACCAAGATATCACAAGAATATTTGCACCAAGAGACCAACTAGTAGCATACAAATTAGCTTTTAGGTTTTTAGCACCAACATGTTTCACTACTTCACACATGTTTCCTAGAAATGAAGTTGAGTAGAACTACATATATAATATATTAATGTTATTCCAATAATCAAATCAACATTCTCTTTTTTTAAAACAATTTTAAAAAAACCCAATATTTGAAAACTTTTCTTATTAAAAAAATTAAAAATCAAGCAGCAAAAAATGAGAAGTAAAAAAAAAGGTTATCATTCTTGTGGACACCCCAATTTGTCTGGGGGTCTACAAGATATGGATTTTGTTAATAAAAAGATTAAAAAATATAAAAATATAAAATATAAAAAAATGGAAAAATAGGAAAAATGGTGGTTGAATTTGGGTATGACTTAGTTGAAGAATTTAAGCTGAATTAAGGATTGAAATCCCATCTAATTTAGGGCTCTCGGATTGAAGCCCTATAAATATAGCCTTGGACACAGAAACATAGCAAGCAAAAAGCAAAAAAGAAAAATTGGAGTTGGGTAAAAAAAAATTTTTTTTTCTAAAAAATTTTCAGATTTCGATAAAATTTTTTTGTGTTGATTGAATTTTTCGATGAGTTTTTAAACACCGGTTGAATTTTTTGACAAGCTTCCTAGAATTTGACTCAGATTCCAGTGCCGATTAAAATTTTTGATGACTTTTCGACGAACCTTCCTAAATTTCAGCAATATTTTTCAGAATTCGACGGTGATTCAACCGGACTTCATCCGGTTCTAGAAAGAGAGAGAAAGAAAAGAAAGGGAAGAGAGAGAGCGAGGAAGGAAGAATCTGAGGAAAAAAAAGAAATTGACATTTTATAGCATCACCAAAATGACGTTGTTTCGACGTTTAAAAAGACTCAGGATCATCGCATTTTTCATTCGGGTGACCCGACTCATAGTGCTGACCCACTTTTGACCCGTGTTTGACCCATATATCAGCCGATCCTTCAAGCTGAGTCGAGCCGCCAAGTCGTATCTCTCGAGCCGCTTTTTATGCCTGGAGTCGAGTCGTTTCCCTATTTTAGTATTTTTATTTGTTGTTAATTTATTTTATTTTTTTATGTATTTTTTGCATGAATAAATTTAAAAAAATAGAAAAAATATAAAATAATTTTTGAGAATAAATATTAATTATCTAATGATGAAATTTATAGAAATTTTAAATGGTAAATTTTTATAAAATTTTTAGATGAAAAATTTTATCTAAATTTATCTCAAATGCTGAAATAATTTAGATAAAGTTTCAATAACAATAATTAATATTTATTTTCAAATAAAAAAAATATAAATAATAAAAAAATAAAATTTTGGGTTGAAAATATTTGATAATTATCTAATGATAAAATTCGTAGAAATTTTAAATATTAAATTTATAAGAAATCTCGATGTGAGAAATTTTTTTAAAATTTATCCTAAATGATAGAATAATTTAAATGAAATTTCAATAAAAAATAATTGTCATATTATTTTCTTTCCAAAAAAAAGAATTTAAAAAAATTTTAAATAGGCATCAAATGGTAAAAAATTTAGAAATTTCGAAAAAGAAAATATTTCTAAATTGACCTAAATGATGAAAAATTTAGAAATAAAAAACTAAAAAGAATTTCTAAATAGGCCCAAATGGTAGAGAATTTAAAAATTCAAAACAAGAAAATATTTTTAAATTGATCCAGTGGAAAATTTAGAAATAAAAAGAATTTTCTAAATAGGCTTAAATGGTGGAGAATTTAGAAATTCAAAATAAGAAAATATTTTTAATTTGACCCAAATGGTAAAATAGTTAGATATATTTTCAATAATAAAAATAATTAATTAAATTTTTTTTCGACGACGGAGCCTCTTCAAGGATACAAATGGAATCTTTGAATACTATTGAGGTGAAAAAATATTTTTAAGAATTCTATCAGATTGATGAAAAAATCTATATTTAACATAAAAATTTAAGATCATTAGAATCAAGACCCTAGGATAATTTAAAATAATATGGTACCATCCTTCGAATAGGCATGTGGGGGTGCTGTAACCTTTCCTATATATAATCGAACTACCAAACCCTGTTCTGGTATGTAAACCCAAACCTATTCTTTTAGGGACCCTTAGTCAAGCTTAGGAGTTCCTTAAGATGATAGATTCTTTAGGTGATCAATCACACTTAATAAAAAAAGATTGGTGGTGATTTTTTTTTATTAAATCTAGCTATAGATTTTCGGATCTATATGTTATGACAATTACTTAAGAAGTAGTAGTTGGATTATCTCCACAACTTCGGCTATTGATAACCACAAAGCGTCACCTTTTACTTTTTGTTTTAGTTAACATATGTCTTACATATGAATCTTGGCTTCCTTCAGTCAAATTCGGCTACCAAAAAAAAAGTCAAAGTTTCTTGGATTAACACAATTTTATATATACTGATATTTTCTAAAAGATGATTGATTTTATATTACTAGTAAAATAAAGATGGAAGAATTGAGAGAAAGACAGTAGTGGTCCCTAGAAACCCAGTCAAAGGTGATGAAACCATTATCTTTAACTTGGAAGCACTTCATCATGATGCTAATACAATAAATGTTTGCAGTCACTGAAATAAAAATGTTTTACAACAACATTGAGAGCTAAACAACATGTCTAACAACAATGATTACTGTTATAGATATCGATACAAAATTATATCTAGGGTGGTTAAACAAAATTTCATATATAAACTAAAGGTCTATAGCAAAACTAGGACAAATGTAGTTTTTGAACATAGTAATGGTAGGCAAGTCCTTAGCAATCTTAAGAAACTTGAAGTTCCCATTGTTATTGCTTGTATTGACTTATAATTACACATACTAAGTATGAAACTATCAAAATTTTCCTTCAAAGTCATAGCATATGATATATTTTACATAGGACTCTATTAAATTTTTTTATTTTCTCAAAATATTGAATTTCAAAAATACATAGGAAAACAAGACTAAGCACATCTTCTTATTGCTTACCATTACTTTCAAATCAGCACCCTTTGGTTCTACATTCCATTTTACGAGTAGATTCAAATCAAAATGCCATGGTAATAATTAAAAAAAAAATGCAACATTTTATCACCTGGCTATGCCTCTATATTTTAAGACTCTATAAGAAAATCCATTACTTTTTCTATAAATTAAATCTGAAAATAGATGAATTAAAAAGAAAAAAAAGTGTAAGTTTTCTATTAAGTAATACCTCTTCAAATATCCAATATATTCTTTTTTTGATTAACCCTTCATTTTCTTGAGTTCATTTTGATAAGTTGATAACTAAAATGAACCAAAATAATAAACAAAAAATTAAATGTTTATTAAAGTAATAAATGAAAATTTAAGTGTTTAGACCAAAATATAAAAATATCAAGATTCAACAGTTTCAATACCAAATAAATCAAACCTAATAGAATGAATAAAAAAGAAATAAAAACTTTCCATAAAATATTCAAAAAAAAGTTCAAATGTTCAAACTTACTAGGAAATTAAGAAACTATCCTATCCATAGTACTTCAATATAGCCAAGTCATATGCATGTGCTGTCGCTTCTTCATCATCATAAGCATCTAACTTAAAATCCAACACTTGAATTAAATCCTTTAACAATACCAAAAATTAATGATAAAAGGTAAAGACAAAAGGAAATAGAAAGTAGTTTCTTGACAATATTAAAAAAAAAGTAAAAAAAATCATAATCAGGTGGTAAACTCACATAGATATATTGCATTAATTTCAATTTGATTTGATCGTCATCGCCAATACCATCAATATCATCAGAAAAATCAACCATAACATTTATAGAATTAAATCAAAATTATTAGTCAATAATTTATGTAGAATAGAACATAGATATGTGATAAATACCAATTAGACAACCTTTTTACTTTTTTTTTCCTTTTTCTTTAATTTTTTCGACCATCTCCCTTCACCAACGTTGAATCTGTCGATTAGGATGCATGCACCCAGTTGAGACTGATCTTTTGATTTCTATAATACTTAAAATACTCTAGTTTACCAAGCATCACCAAAAAAGATTAAAAAAAAAACCAAAAATCACAGTCCTCATAAAATTGTAAAGAACCCAGTAGAAAAGAGAATGAAAAACCAAAAAAAAAAAGTTTAGGTCAAACAGTGAAAGGCTTGGACTGTTCGAGCAAAGCTTTGGCTGATGAAAAATGAAAGGAGAAGAGAAGATAAGAAAAGAGAAAAAAAAAAAAGAGAAGCAAGAAGAGAAAATGGGTTAGCCAAACTTTGATCTTTTTTCATGGGTTTCTAATATCTGCAAATGTTTTTTCTTTAAAGCTTCTAGAAACAAAAATGACCAAAAATTACCCTCAATCTCTTTTTTTTTACATTGCTAAGCCACGCCCCTTCAACATAAATAGGGTTCAGCTTTTATATTAGGGTGAGATATAAGTTTTGAATATATAAATTAGATTTCAAAAAGCAACAATCAAAATATAATTTCAATTAGTTAAAATTTTTTAACATTTTAGTATTTAAGTTTCAAAGTTTTATCTTTACTTTTCATGCATTTAAAAATAATTATAACTTAATAAATTATTCAAAATTTATTTTCATAATATCTATTTTTGCTTTTGTTAAAAATATCAAAAGTAAAAACCTTTTGAGCATTTGAGGCCTTTGAGCGTCTGTATGAAGTATCATAATTATCTTGAAACTTCCTTGCATGCCTAATAATATCAGTCCAAAAAAGAAAAATTTACTTCTAAATTATTGCACATGATCAACTCTATAAAATTATTCTCAATTAGAGGTGTCAAATAGGTTAGGTGATTCATGCACAACATGATTCAATAAGGTATGAACTATGTTTGACACGATTTGCTATTAAATAATCAGATGAGTCAAGTACGATACATATATATATGTGTCATATTGGGTTAAAAGATTTTAAACAAATAGATCAGCATAGCACGACCCATTAAGCGTTAATGTCCTCACATGACATGTAAATTACCATGGCACGACACACAGGCCTAATCGTGCCATGTTGACCCATAATTGTTATAAGTGAGCTCTTAGTCTTTGAGTGTATTTATATTATTTTATATTGTAATGAAATTATACTTATTTTTACTATTTTGTTTGTAATTTATAAAATAAAGTTATATTAAAATTACTTATTATATATTTAAATTATTAATAAATAAATTATATTTAATTAGTTATTAGTAAAAATAAAATGACAAAAATAAATTAAAACTTCAAGTTAAGTTTAATGAACAAAATAAATTACTTATTTTATACTTTTATTCTATAGTATACCTATCATTTGATAACTCACTTATATACAAACAGTTGTGTTGTTTGTTCCTTGAAATCTTAGTTTGTATATGTAGTTGATTTAGTGGTTTTTTTTATTTTATTTGTGGACTTGAGAAAATCAAAACTCAAGTGTTGCCGGCCATCACAAGTATTATTATTTTTTATAGCCTTGAAATTATTAGTGGTAGTGTTTTAAGTTATACTTATTGACTTTCTTATTTTGTATACTGCTATTTGTGTTCTATAATATGTTCCTAAAGAAGATTTTAAAACTATTGAGATGAAAGGTATAATGAGTTAGCTGATCCATTTAGTTGTAAGTAATTATAATAGTATTTGTTATCTTACCATTGTGAATTTATAACTTTCCATCTGTTTTAATGGACTAAATATTTTTTTGAGCTCCAATCCTCTTATATTTAATAATTTTTCCTGAAGATAAGCTATATATAATTTAACATATCATTTATTAATTAGTTTCATAGGCTACTTATGGTTTATTTTCGCTCTAATCCATTTTGTTTGGATTCTTTATAATATAATTATATAATTATATTCCAATTATGACAGAACATAAATTAATTATTGTTGTTTTCCCTCTTGAATTGTAGTTACATTTATCTTTTGATATTTACTATTTTGATTTAATTTTTACTTTTGATATGTTAAACAAATCTCTTTTATCTTATTACTTATAATTTATTAGCAATCTCTTATAATTGCAATTAATAGAAAAATATAATAAAAAAATAAATCTTTCTTTGTTAATTTGAAATTCAAAAATAATAATTTATCTTTTTTAAATTTAGGTATGATAATATTATTTATTATATAGAATATAGATAATTTTAGACCAATTAAACCTTAGAAAGTTAACTAAAAAAATTTATTTCAATTAATCTAATTAAACTAAATTGATAAAAAATATATGTTTTTTAAAATTCATATTGCATGTTTGATTATTTTTAATTTGCTATTATTTTTTTACCAAATTATTCACAATTTTAACTAATAGTTAAAATCATAAATCTTGATTTAAGCCTACAATCATATTACAAGACAATACATTTTTTCTTAGAAAAAAATAGAAGATAAACATTTATCATGTAATAATTTAATGTATAAGCATGTAATCACAATTCATATGCCATTTTTCTTTTGGCAATTTTGGATTTTGAATAGTATTTATGTTGGTCTTGAAATGCTAAATTTAATTATGAATATTGTGAATTTATTTGATTTTTATAAAAAATTTTGAATTCAAAATTATATAAACAATAATCTTTAATTCCATTAATTGGATGGTAAATCTTAATTATTAAGCTAAATTTCTTTTTATTTTCATTGAAATTTCAAATTAGAATTTATAAATTTATTACCCAAAAATTTTTAAAGGAAAACAAAACTAAGCTTTTCAACCTATAAATAACATATAATATGTGTAAATTTTTGCTTTCACACTAAAATAGTGTATATTTTTAAGAGTATACGTAATTATGAATAAGAATTTGATTTTCTCATTAAGTTTTGTATGTAATTTTACTTTCATAACACAAAAAAATTTTAGTGAAATTAAAATTTTTCAAAATTTACATAATGCTTATTTGAATTATTTCATAATAATTTATATATAAATAACTTTTTAATTTTTGACTACGAATTATAAATAATTACAAATATTTTTATATATCTATATATAATATAAAAATAAATATAAATATAAATTTTAAATTATAAAAATATAATAAAAATTTTCGTGCATGGCATCGCTAAAAAAACTAGTTTCAGGATAAAATATTGTTTGCGTTACGTGGCAGCCAAACACTTCCAAAAAAAGAAAAAAAAAACTCGCTTTGCGTTTTTCCTGCCAATAAAAGCAACACACTTCAACCAAAAAATTTCGGCCCCGAAACAAGCCCCAAATTCCCCCTTCATGGCACCTCTTACTTTCCTTTTCTTCTTAATCTCGTCTCTCTTCCTATCTTCACAAGCTAATCTTCATCTTGAGCCATCAAGAGCCCAAGATGAATCCTTCACGTCAATACTTGTATCTCAACTGGGCCTTGATTTCATCAAGGATTTGCTCATCAACAAAGCAATCTCTTCCATCATCCCTTTGCAACTGCCTGCCACGATTGAAAAATCTGCCAGGATCCCATTTCTGGGAAATGTTCATATGGTTATCTCCAATGTTACTATTTACAAAATCGATGTTTTGTTGTCTTATGTTAAGCCTGGGAATACTGGGATTGTAATTGTTGCTTCTGGGACTACTTGTAACTTGACCATGAATTGGCATTATTCTTATAGTTCTTGGCTTGTTCCCATTGAGATTTCTGATGGAGGAAGGGCTTCTGTTCAGGTATTCCTCTTTTTAGTTGGAGTTGAGCAGCTTCTCTATCGCAGAAAGTTAATGTTTTGAAAAATTTATAAATTTTGTAAAAAAGCTGAAAAACAAGTTTAATAAAGCTTTGTAAATAAAGGAAAGATAATTTTAGCTACTTTTAGCACTGTTGTTCTAAATAGGCACTGGAAACGGGTTTTCTTTTAACTTGTATTTGCTCTTGGTTGGTTGGTGCGCTTTGGCTTTTTGGGTGAAATATATGCAAGTTTTTGGCTTTTTGAGCTTATGCAAATGGGCTTCATTTCTTATGCTGGAAATGAGTTTCGTTTTACATGTTCATTTGCTAATTCATTAGTTTGATTTTGTTAACTTATGATATGGGATAAAGTTATTGTATTTTATTGTTTCTTGCAGTTAGGCTTCATTTACATGACGTGCTTGCTTTTTCTTGCGAATTGATTCTAATTTTATGAAGAGCATTGCATACAATTCAAGTATGAACTTTATGGTTTGTGCATTGCATTTTCACTTGGCTGCGGTAGACTGTTATGTTCGTAGCTCGATTTTCTACATATGCTACTTTCCTAACATGTTTCCTTCATTATCTTGTTTCTAAAAGTGGCTAAATATGGGTAGCAACCATGTGTGAGTTTCACATGCCAGTGATACTTCTGTCTGTTCTGAATTCATGCTTGGTTGCCCATTTCTAATATGATCTTTAAGAAAGGGAATCTGATGACTGATGTCTCTGCGTAAGGTTGAAGGCATGGAAGTGGGGCTTACATTAGGCTTGGAGAACCATGAAGGAACTTTGAAGCTGTCCCTCATGGACAGTGGTTGTTATGTGAAAGAAATCACCATAACATTGGATGGAGGAGCTTCTTGGCTTTATCAAGGGTATGTTAATTTTTATGTCGATTGACTAATTTTGTGTTAATAGTATTTGAGGTTTGCTTTCTGGTGACATAATCATTTTGCACGTTACCCATGCCAGAACTCTTATTATCATTTGTCCTAAGTACAACTGTGATTCTTTCAGATCTAACTTTTTTTTTTTAATTTGAAGCTGAATATATCTTATTTCACAAAATTCATTATTCATGGTCACGTAAAATAAAATGCTATGTGCCTTATAAATTGGACAACAGAAAACTCAATAAGATGTCATAAGCAAGTGCAACTTTTCGCTCTTATGAGTTCCAAGCCCCATTGTCTCCCCACTTTCTCCCTTCCCTCATATTAATGCTAACCGATCAATAGAGCTCTCTAATGGGTAATTACTGAGCATGTTTATGTGATCTCACAAGATTGGAAAACTCTTTTTTCGTTTCCAAAGTCGCTTCAACGATACTGGTGATTTGATGCCCATTTGCAAAAGGGCCATTGTAGAATAAAAGACATGTGAATTGGTGAAGGCTACACCTTTAGGTCAGAACATTCAGCAGGGCTTTTAGGGAGGTAGACAAAATTGTCTTTGGGCAGAACAACAATTGAGGGTTCTTTTTCTTGTTCTTACCCATCTGCACCTCTTAGTTTTGCTTTATAGTTGAAGGAATAAATGTCAGGGTATTTGGAAAATGTTTCCACTTCATTTACTTCAGAAAATTTTATTGGAGAAGAATACTGAAGCCTCCTGAGTGGTGTAGCATAACTTCATCAAGTTAGAGTCCTACATCTTGAAAGCCCTTTCCTCTTGGGTTTCCTTTTTCACCTTATCTTAAAAGTGATTTTTTTGTAGAGTTTCCTCCTAAGGTCTTTAGTTGTTTTTCCCTTTACTCTTTTGGTGCAATTGCATATATTATCCATCTATTCTGATCTTCTGACAAACTGCCACTTTAGAATAGTTGATTTAATGGAACTGACATTTCATTTGCAATGATTGGACTCATGTAGCTATATGCTTGATTGATTTGCACCGTTGATAGTGTTAAAAGAACTGTTCTTCAGTATCTTTTCCTCATTATTAGGTTGATGCTTTTCCTTTTTTTCGAAAGAGGGGAAAAAAGCCTGACAGTGCTGATTTTACCATCTTCACCAATTACCTCGGATCACCTATGCAGATGAATGTTTTATTTTATGGTGATTCAATTCTATTGTTTTCATTTTTCAGGATGATTAATGCATTTGAGGAGCAAATAGGATCTGCAGTTGAAAATGCTATTACCAATAAACTTAAAGATGGAATCTTAAAGCTTGATTCATTTCTCCAATCTCTTCCAAAAGAAATTCCTGTGGATGATAATGCTTCTTTGAATGTGTCTTTTGTGGCAAATCCTCTATTGAGCAATTCTTCCATTGAATTTGACATTAATGGGTTATTCATAGCAATGAAAAAGGTTCCTGTTCCTAAGCACTATCCAAAGACCCAGCAACCTTCAGTTATCTGCACTGACCAGTCTAAAATGCTTGGAATTTCATTAGATGGAGCTGTATTCAACTCTGCTTCAGCGTTATACTATGATGTGAGTTTGGAAAACTATGTAGAACTATTGAAGTATGGTGTGTAACTCTTTTAAGCAGTAAATCTATGAGCGATGACTACCTGAATAGAGCATCATGTCTGCTTTATCTTCATGATAATTTGTCTTTAAGATAGAAATGGAGTTATTCAGGTTAAGTAATATAGATTATACCAATAGGTCTAAGATAGACTTACTTGACACCAAATCTAAGTTGTTGACTTCTGAGTTCTGACTACCCCTTGGTCCCTAACTTATTATAGTAACCACGAACAAATTGGAGAACAAGTTGGCAAAGATCAATATGTTTTTTCGAGTTTATGCTGATTGGTTCCCTCCCCCCTCCCCCCTCCCCCTTTTTCTTTGTCTCTTTACATGAACTGTCCATCTTTGTATTATATTATTGTTAAATGAAGGTTTCTACTTGTGGCCAGGCAGAATTTATGGAATGGATTGTGGATAAAGTGCCAGATCAGGCTCTTTTAAATACTGCTGAATGGAGATTTATCATTCCCCAACTGTACAAGAAATACCCAAATGATGATATGAATCTGAACATTTCTCTGTCTTCTCCACCAGTCATAAGGATTTCTGAGCATAATATTGGTGCTACCATTTATGCAGACGTGATAATGGACGTGGTTGATGCTGGTCAAGTAATACCCGTTGCATGCATTTCATTGGTAAGTTTATTGATTAAAATGTAATGGTTTGAAATTTCTTAATTTTCTTGTTGCAACTATTTTTTCCTTTTATTTAAATAAAACTGCAGCTCTCTGCAGCCCCCACCATCTGCCTGCTTCCAAACAAAAAGAAAAACCATGGCTTCTTGCTCTGTTGATTTTATTCCTATCTTGACAGTCTTAGTCATTTGTTCTTGATTTCATTTACCAATATCATCAGTCATGATAATTTTGGCAGGTATGTTTGCTGGTGTAGAAATGGCTTTCTTTGGTAATGCCGGTATGACAATTACCAGAGTAACAAATTTTAAGTTAGTAGTTCATATCGTCAAACACTTAGCACTTCACATGGCAAACATAACAGCTTTCAGTCATTATAATGGATGAGAATATGAAAAGCAAGTTTCCTGGAAGTCAGCCCAGTGATTTATCTCAAGTGTGGATGTAATTGAATTAGTTTTATTACATTCTTTTCTGACTTAGGAAATTGTTTGTTTGTGGTTATACTGATGTAAAAACAACATATTTTTGTGAATTTGATTTGGATGGGAAACCATTGAAATTTGAGTAAATATCAATAGGCGACTTGTTCCTTCGTTGCTTGGTTAAGGTTAAGTTTGTGAATTGTGACTATATGGAAGAGATTTTGATGTTTTAGTCAAGTCCACAGCATTGAAGATGCTAGGTCTCTGAGTTCCATTGTTGTGTTTTCCTTTTCCTTCTTCACAGGTTTATTGCTTTATACATGGTTTCTTTGCTAGATTTTCTTAATTCAAAGCTTATGTATTAGAAAAGAGAAACCGTTGTTTGAAACATGATATTGAGGCATTATGTCCATTTCTGTAACCAATGTTGATTCATTTGTTATGGCAGGAGATCCGTGGCTCAGGTTCAGTTAAAATTGTGGGGAATAACCTTGGTGGCAGTGTGAAGTTGGATGAGTTGGCAATGTCATTGAAGTGGAGCCAAATTGGCAATCTTCGAATGTATCTGATACAGGTTGTTGTGATATTAGTATTTAATCAAATTAATGTATGGTTAGTAGTAAATGGTCTAATGTATCTTTTACATATTGCAGCCGGTGATGTGGACACTTGTTCAAACTGTTGTGATACCATATGCCAATTCATACCTTGGAAAGGGTTTTCCTTTGCCCATCATTCATGGTTTCACCCTTGAGAATGCGGAAATTATTTTCTCTAGTTCAAAAGTCACAGTGTGCAGCGATGTGTCATATTCAGAATCAGACAGTCTTAATCAGCTCTGAATCCATTTCGAATAGATTATCCATTTATTTGTTCATATTATGCAACCCTGAGATGCCCTCAAAATGCTTACAGGGAAGGAAAGAAATTGTCAATTTCCCACTGTTGTAGCGTTCTACTTCGAATGCAACTGTCCGGGAACAGAATCCACAAAATGTGATAAAGCTTGTTGAATGTACAAAGGCACAGCTCAATATGTATCAGATTTCTTTGATAATTTGCAGATCATAAGCCAACATTGGTTATTGTTTGTATTATATGTACATATTAATCAAATGAATTCAGGAACATTGGCTGGTATGACTGGAAAATATGCTTCAAATCTATTCTAGCTGTATTGCTGTTGACTGTTGTCATCATGAGTCTGTCGAGTCCCGTCTTAAAATGCTCCAGGTTTAAGTTTGGTTCTCCTAGATGATAAAAGTTCTTTAGAATAGAATTTAAATTAAAATCGAATTTGAGTTTAATTCAGTTGAGATATGCAACGTATTTAACAAATTTAAATTAAAATCTTTGTATTTATAACACATTTTCTTATGTCCAGGCTAAGCTATCTTTGTATCAAAAAAATTAAATTAAAATCCATCTTACAAAAACAAGCATAAAATATTTCATATAACAAAGAATTTAAAAAATAATAACATACATATATGCTTTCAAAAGAAAAAGGAATATGCACATATTTGGCTGTACCTTCTCAAAACACGCTGCGTTTCGGTTTCTGTTCTGGGGAAATCCTCAGTTACCTCCAACAGAAACATCATCCAGGCATACAAAATCCGCAGCAAAGAACGTAACCGTGAAACTCATAAACCTCACTTAAAACCAACTCCTTCTCTTCACTAACCAATCTTTTTCCAAATTTTTATGCAGTTTCATCTCAATCCCGTCTCAAAAGAATGCAGGTCGCTCTCCCCATTTTACCCTCCAAGCTCCCCTCAATTTTCCCATCCCACCGCCCCATTTCTCCCACTCACCAACCCCGTATAAACCTCGCCTTCCAAACTCAAGCCAGCCCCTTCAACTCCCTCAAAACCTCCGGCTTTTTATCCACAATCAGCCGTGCTATAGATGAAGAAGAAGAGTACCGCAAAGCCAGGGCTGCTGTCACCAAAAAGGGTCTTGAAGTTGAAGGTTACTTCATTGAAGGACTCTCTATTGGTGGCCATGAAACCTGTGTCATGGTTCCTGAATTGAAGTCTGCTTTTGATATTGGGAGGTGCCCTTCTCGTGCTATTCAGCAGAATTTCGTTTTCATTACCCATGCACATCTTGATCATATTGTAAGTTCCTTCATTTGCCCAAACGATGATGTTTTTAGCCATAGTTTTTAGTCAAAATTTGAACAAATTCCATTGCTTGACCATAAGTTATTTGAAAATAGTGTACCCTTTCAATTATTTTGGGTTAGCTCCAGTTATTTGCTTCAAGTTTTAAGTTCTGGGTATTACTATAATCTCATAGGGTGTTTAATGGCTCAGGGTGGGTTGCCAATGTATGTAGCTAGCCGTGGCTTGTATAACTTAAAGCCTCCAATAGTATTTGTACCTCCATGCATCAAAGAGGATGTGGAGAAGCTGTTGGATATTCACCGGACAATGGGACAAGTGGAACTCAACCTTGATTTGGTCGCACTTGATGTGGGTATGTTGCTTCCATCACAAGTCTATTTGTTTGTTCATGTTTATTTTTAAGATGACTTTACTAAGGTTTTTTCAGGTGAAACATATGAATTGCGGAATGACATTGTTGTCCGACCATTTAGAACTCACCATGTTATACCAAGCCAGGTATGCCTTACCAAGTCTTTTCTTCTGAATTACATAAATTTATGTAGAAGAGATCATGTTGACTACAAATTAGGAGCATACAAACACTCAAGGCAAAAACGTGAATCCATCTTTGAGTTGTAAGCGGGATGTGCATAAAAATATATGGCTATTTAGTTTCTGCCCTCGGGAAATTCATTATTATGGTTTGAAACATGGATGAATATGAATTTGTTATCTCAGTTGTTTAAATTTTGGATACTTTACAGTCTAAAGTACGAAGTTGGACTTTGTCAGGGTTATGTTATATACTCTGTTAGAAAAAAGCTGAAGAAGCAGTATATTCATCTGAAAGGGAAACAGATTGAGAAATTGAAGAAGTCTGGTGTCGAGGTCTGTAACTTTGGCAAAAATAGCGTGGACAAATATTAGTTTAGCTTTAGGCATTTGTTTGACTTGAAACCTTCCTTTACAGATCACAGACAT
This sequence comes from Durio zibethinus, assembly GCF_047325235.1. Classification (NCBI taxonomy): domain Eukaryota; kingdom Viridiplantae; phylum Streptophyta; class Magnoliopsida; order Malvales; family Malvaceae; genus Durio; species Durio zibethinus. The sequence continues at coordinate 10,935,743 of NC_143182.1, forward strand.
TGTTTTGTCTCCAGAGGTGGCATTTACAGGGGATACAACAGCAGAATACATGCTTGATCCACGTAATGCAGATGCCTTGAGGGCCAAAATTCTTATAACTGAGGTATGGATTGAATCCAATTGTTTCCACCTCCTTTTCCCTTGTTAGCTAATGCTGAAAATAATTTTTGCAACATCTGTGTTAATATCGCCTGCTACATGTTGCAACTAGTAGTATAATCTGAGATCTGAGTCAATGTTAAGGACAAAGTGAAATTGGATGAGACAAGTAGAATGCTTGGTAAAATCCATGATTAAATTGTGTTATGCTCTGCCTGCATATGTATCACATGCCTTTTCTTTGCCTTCTAGCAGTTATAACAGATGTGAGCTTTGGTGTAAAAACTCAAACATACGACTTAAACTATTCTATACATGCACCTTCCGAATCATTTCTTGCTTCTAAAATCTAACTGTACCATAATTATTTCATTAGTACAAGGCAGTCTCCAAGACAATGGACCCTATCCTGTCTAAGTGGAACTCAACTCTACCAAGTCATAGGTTTTCAAGTAATGGGCACTGATTTTCTGAGATCTGGTTTAGTTTATATGGAAGTTTTCTGTGATTTAGCTGTCCCTTCTCTAGTCATAAAATTTTGGAAGTTGCAGCTGCTAAGAAAAGAGACTATATTTGACATGCTCAAGAAAAGAAAATAAAAGCCCCACTTATCTTTGCACTGATCTCATGTTAAAATCATGACATGCAATGTTAATATTCTGTTCTTTTTCCCTCCCCTCCTTGGACCAATATTCACAACTTTGTGCAATTTATAATCTTTTCACTTTCTGGTGTGGAAACATTTTTAACAGGCAACTTTTCTTGATGAAAGTCATAGCATCGATCATGCAAGACAACATGGTCATACTCATTTACTTGAGGTAAGTTTGATGATGATTCTCCCATTCTACTGTTACGACATTATTAATGACTTCTAACATTATTTGATGTGAAATTTCAGATCATTGAACATGCTCAGTGGATCAGGAATAAGGCTGTCTTGTTAACTCATTTCTCTTCCCGCTACAGTATAGAGGTACTCATTTAATTGAACTACATGTTTTTGTTCCATTTTCTATGAAGGGTAAACATCTAATACATCTATGTGAGCTAATAAGCTTCTAAAGTGCTGCAATATGATTGCCTGCTTGCAAGGGAGGCTGAGGCTGATTGACATAAAGATCTTCCTTGGAAAATAACATTCCATATAGTTTAGCTAAATGGTTTATCATCTGAATTGAGGTTCACTCCATCTTGTAGAATCTTAGATGTTGCTAAATTGTATGTTTAAGGATATAGATGATGCCTGCTGCCAAGTAATATTTAGCCTTTTCTTTTATTTTTCCCTGCTGAAAATAGAGTAAGAAGCCATAATTAACAGTTATAATTGTAGTTACTTAATCCTTTCATCTTAATCCAAAAATGTTTGTGGCTAAGTGTAGTATTATAGACCTGCTCTCTCCGCCTTTTAAAATATGCTAGCAGTTAACAGAATAGTGCATCAGATAAAAATTTTCGTGAACCTGCACGAGGAAATACAGCTGCTATATTATTGCAGGAAAGAGCCATATTCCAACAACTGTATACCACGTGATGGTCATCTTTCCTTATTGCAGGACATTCGGCAAGCTGTTTCTAAGTTGCAGTCTAAAGTGTCAGCAAAGGTGGTTCCTCTAACAGAGGGTTTCAAATCAGTGCACTCGTAGTCATGTTTTCAGCAGATAAAATGAATTAGAGGATAGAAGAAAAGAAGAAAAACATTCAATTTCTCGTTTTGTAATTAATACATGGATGGTATTCATAAAATTCTTCTGATTTTATAGAAATCTGTTAACAATGTGCATTGGTATTAAACTTTTGCAACCTCTTTTAACTGATTAATGTAAGATACCATGATGAACTAGGAGAAAAGAAAAAGGGTATCATCATGGAGATATAGACTGATTTTATTCACTTATCAGGGAATGGCTGTGCCTTTGTATGTAAAATGTGTATCAGCAGTAATGCAGTAATACCTCTATATTTACCAAAATGGCCATGTGAGTGCAGTGTTTTGAATCCGATCATTGATTTGCCACTTAATCTCATAAGGCACATCTTTCTAAATGACTGCGCACCAGATTCTCATCAATGAAAGCCTTTGAATTTGCCATTAAGGCATCATTAACACATCTATAAGTTACGCTCTTATGCTTTTGCCCGTTTTACAATCCTGCAGTGTGCATGTTTTATTTTTAAGATGTCCAAAAAAGCGTCATATAGTAAGCAGGGTTTTTAGAATAATGTATTACAATCAGTGAATTCTGGTTGCCAAGATGCAGCCTTAACAGATAGTCATCACGCCTATGGTGACTGCAAACATAAAGTTGCCTGTTGTCTCTACAAGAATGGGCAATTGGAGCATGTTTACTATACTCAAGAGTGTACCATACTCGTGTATCTACAAAATTAGACTGCTGTCCTTGGCTCTAGCTGGTGTCAGGACAGAACCAGAAGCCATATGATAAAATCAATTCTCAAATTATAAATCCTCTGCAGATGATAAGCATCAGGGTCATGTCGCTAACACCGATTGGGAAAAAGTGATTACCTATACCTGCATAGAGCAGAATAATCAGGGTCATGTCACTAACACACCTGACTATAACACAAGATCTCACAAGTTTTATGGAACAGACTCCTTGTTCTCTACAACTTTCATCATTTTACAGTTTCAAGCCATTAATCAAACGATACTGTCATAAATCTTTCCAATCTGGTCGAAAGAGAACCATCACGGTATCTTTCTTTGCTCTATAGCAGCAGTAGCTCTTGCAGACTGTCAATCTCAAAGAATCTGAAGCCCAAAATTTCTCTGCAATCAATGACATTTTTCTCTGAAGCTTACTGTTATCAATAAAATAAGATAACAAGAAAATATACAAGATTCTGCAATAATGACCCATCCACCAGCTTTATATCTTGGATTTGTGATTCTGAAAGGCGTCGGTGCAGTCAGACCAAAGAAATGGCATCCGATACCACCAGAACAAGAAAGTTTGACCAATCAATCTGTTCTAGGAGGGGATCCAAAAAGTAAGGATGCGTTTGTTCCTCCAAAACCAAACCAATTAGACAATGCAGCTCTAACTGGCATTTCCTTCAAAGCAGTCAAATGCATGAAAGCATTGTTAAATATGGGATCAGGTTTAGTGACATTAAAGTGTTAAAGGTACAATTCCCTGCAATAGGACACCACAATGACCATTTGGTATAGCTTCAAACTTTCTTAAGTGTACTATACAGAATCTTTCATACAGTTCCTAAACATTTTTTATTAGCAGAAAGAGAACACCACTAATTAGTCCACATACTGACGGAAAAATACATGGATAGGAATCACAAATTGGTTCATACAAGTGGGAATTCCTATTAGAACCTTGTCATAAACTTTTTGAAAAGCTATGTCTCACCAATAAGTTGAAAGATGCTTTATCTGAATCATTTAGAAGTAGAAAAACTGAAATACTTACATGATGTATGGATAAAACAGTAAAAATGCCTTCAACAGCTCTGGCTGCGCCAAGAAGATGACCAACAGCACCCTGTGTATAATGGTGATTATAGCAGTTTTAATGAAAGCGAATGGTTAATAAGTAGATGAAAGCTATTAGCAGGAAAAGAAAACTTAATGAAATTACAGTAAAGTGGAATGGTACAGCACCGGAAAAGGTAACATAGCTTTTTCTTTTTCTCCCTAATTCACTTTTAATTCCCTCCCTCTCTTTTTCCCGCACATCTTTTCATAAGAGCAAGAAAATTGGTAGGGCAAGTTGCTTTCAAATTTGAACTCAGATCTTTAGGTAGTGATGAAAACATCTTTATTGATAAGGCTCTCTTTCTCTCTCTCTCAAGAAATGTAAGTTGCATCTAGTAGTATCACCTAAGATACTATATCTTGGACAGAGTTTTGTCCCTTTTAAACTTTTATTATCATCTCTGTGGTACTTTATTCCTTCTAAGTTGTGGACATTGGTGGAAGAAGTAAAAAAGATATCAAATTCCAACCAGCCCAATTTCCAATTATCTAGTCAGTTCTGAATATTGATGCATAAATAATCAAGTGTCATTTTACCTAGAATGTTTAATCATGCTAGATTTATGGGACAGAAGATGTGCCAAGTATATATTTTTCACCAGCCAAAAAGGATATTGTAGCAGGATGAAAAACTGACCATTACCTGCAAAATCCAGCTATTGATAAAGCATCAATAATTAGACTCTGAGCCCCCAGCAGCCATAACATCAGCATCTCCAAATTGAACCATCCTCATAGCATCACCAATAGAATGAGCCCCAGTTGCACAAGCAGTCACTGCTGACTGCTGCATGGTTTGGTCCCTATATTCAAAAGGTGACTAGACTATGGAACAATAACTTTTACTTTAAGAATTTTCTTTTAAAATTTTTTGTGACAAAACTGTAACAGAAGTTTGAGTCAGCAGTCAACTGCTTATTAAGGACAACGACCCCTACACAATCACAGTGTGTGACACTGATAGATTAATCATGCTCATTGTCAACTAAATCAATCAATTTTTGTGTACCCAAAGCCAAATGCTATAGCAACTTGGTGTAATTTCTAATATGCAGTATTAATTTTTAATTTGAGAACTACTAAAATTTTATTCAAGCTCAGGCATTTTGTTTCCCAGGAATGACCTAACAGATGAACTAGAACCATTGTAGCTTGTCATAAATATAAACATAAATATATATATGCACACACCAGGAATCCATATTTCATGCTAACATTACCAGATGCCATGTTAGTATCCTTGGAATGAAAATGGACTTAGTTGATGAAGATGCTTTATTAAAAGAGATGAGATTTAACTTGTCATATTAGCTGTTTCCATAGCCAAGTAGTTCATTTTCCAGCCCATAGCTGACATGAGGAAAGTAACGATGATGACCCTATGAGCTAGTGATGACAATATAAATACTGACAATCATGATGACAAAATAAATGGTAGCAGGAAACCAACCTTCTCACAAATCATTTGTGCTTGCATCTAATATATCACTGATACTTCCAATCCCACCACCTATAGAGACTCCCTGGTTACCCACAAGTTAATAAAGAATAAGTTACTGAAAAGAACCTAGAGAAAATCTATATATCACATATTACCATTAATAAGTGATTACCGTTCTTTCCTTCTGTTCCAGCTCAGCAGGCACCCATTTTGCATCTTTTAAAACTTCACCAGCAGCACAAATTGCATAGCTTATGAATCTTGCAACTGATCGATGTTACCGAGCAACAAGAATCATTGATTATAGCATGCACAGAATCAGAAAATTCCATAAGACATTGATTTGTCTTACAGAAGAAAGAGTCTAAATTATTCTTTATTAGCATAATTTAGTGATCTAACATCAGATTAGACACTGCACATCACTTTAAAATAATAAAACAACTTGGGATTCTGAGATGTGAAAACTAACAATTACAACAAGCACAAAGGACACCTCTTCCCAAGCAAACAGAGCTCCTCCAATTGAGAAAATAAAGTCATATCCAGACCCCAAAACAGCTATCAATTAAAGCATCCTCGCAGTTGCGAAGAAATCATGTTTTTCCAGCTTCATATTTTAATTGCCCAAGTTTCTTGCTTGGAAAGTAACTAAATACCTGCATGCACCAGTAACATTTAATGTAAAGTCACCATACCCTTTAATATTTACTTAAGAACTTATTCCACAGAGTTCTAAAAGCTAAACGCTTCACCTAAAAGGCACTCAGCTCTACATTCTTAAAACCCAAAATTTATTTCTTCACTAATTCAAAGTTCAACCCACAATACAAAACCTCGATCCAGTTCCAAATACCACATCACAATGTAACAAACAACACAGTCCAATTAATAGGTCATCAACCAAAATCACCTAAAGAAAAGGATTATCTTAGAATTAAGCCAAAGTTCCTCATTGAATTCACCAGGGTTAGTCCCACACGGCATAATTGCAGCATCCTTGGAAGTTAACTGATCGATGGTAAGCATCTGAGTTTCTCTATCAAAAGCATTCATCTTTAAATCTTCTGGATTTAGTGCCCTTATCCGACACTTGCCTTCTACCAAACGTTTCCATGTTGTTTCAACTCCGCAGCCAAGTGGAGCACCAGGCCAAGCCCTGAAACCCAACAAAAACAAATAAGCAACCAGTCTTCACTAACACTGAGAAAAAAAAATTTTTTTTTTAAAAGCGAAGAAGAAATGGGAGTGGAGAGAGGTTGAGGCAGTTGGAAACGACATGTCGTCTTCAGTTTCTGCCAACAAAACCTTGCCATGGCCTCCGGTTTGGTTTGTACAAGACGGGGTTTAACTTAAGTTGAGCGACTCCGAAACACGAACAGATCTTCATAAAGGGGGGAAACACAGTTAAAATTGGCTACTGTTTTGTTAAAGAGATAGGTTATATTTATTATTTTTATTTTTATTTGAATTATAATTAAGTATATATAATTTTTCTTCGCCTTCAAAAATAAAATCCTTAATAAAAAAAATGTATTTAACTACATCATTTTATTTTATATAAATTCATTAAATCTTATAATTATTTAATTTATAATAAATTTTTAAAATATAATATTTACAATACAGCTTGAAATCATATTCTCCTATATTATTATGATTTTTCATTTTACATTTATGGAATTCATAATAAAAAAAATCTTGTAATCATGTTAAACAAAGAAAAAAGTACTAAAATTCATGCAGAACATAAAAAACTCCACTATTGGCAAGAAACTATGATTGGACAATAAATGAAGAGTTTAGCACATCACAATCCCTATAAAATTATATGGTCCTCATATTTAAAGCAGCACCAAAACTTTTAGTTGAAGATCTTGATTCTTGACCAAAATACACTATGTTTTGGTGAATACGATTGTCAACAAAGTAAAAAAAAAAAAAGTACTTTACCAAAAAAAGTATTATAATAAAAGTGGCATATAGTGATTGGTTGGAACTTGGAAAGCAAACCCAGATCAAAGTCTTTACATTTTAATTTTTCTTAATTTGAAGAAGATTAAAAATAAAATTTTTTTTTTTTAAAAAAAGAAAAAAACATATGGTGTGTTTATCTATGACATGCCCATGAAGAATCTCAAATCTCAATCAGATAAGCTCTTTATTTATTTATTTATTTTTCTATATCTATTTTCCCGGTTTCTTTTTATATAAAAATCGAATTACAAATCTCTCGTTTGACTCAGGTAGGACGCCCCTACACCTGTGTATTTTAGTATTATTATTATTATAAAATTCCATTCAACTCTCTCTCTCTCTCTATATCTCTCGATCAAGCAAAATCTCGATGCAACAAGAACCTTCATTGAACTAAAAGCCCTTTGATTTCCAAAAAAAACTCTGGGTCTATTAGTTTTTTTGGTTTTCTTGATCTGGGTATAATCGAAAATTTGTTGTTTTTTTTTTGGGTGGTGAGTGGGGATGAGGAAGAGGGAGAGGGAGAATCCGTGTGGGGTATGTGGGCACTATCACAAGTACGAGGAAGGAGAAGTTTGTGGGGTATGCGGTCACAGAGCTCCCGTTTCTTCGGATAAAGCATCGCTTCAAGTCAGTGCTTTTCCATCGGTGATCTTGCCTGACTTCCTCTATTTGGGTAGCTATGATAACGCCTCTCGCTCTGAGCTTCTCAAGACCCAGGGAATTACTCGTGTCCTTAATGTAATCCTCTTCTGCTTCTTCTGATTGCTTACAGTATTAGTATCAGCTTATGGTTTTAATTGTGACGTTGAATTTATTGATTTGGGGATTGAAAATAGTTTGGAAAAGTTGACTTATGATTGTTTACTAATTGGAATAATAAAGAATAAATTAGGAAATAGAATTTTGTGCAGCATGTTAAGGTTTTTATACTGCTCTTTGATGGGATTTTGGCATTTTAATTATTTGGCTTGTAGAATAGTGGCTTGATGATTGAGTTGATTTGTTATATTGGAAGACCTTGTAACTTTATTGATCTAGAATTGTACTTCAGAAGTCTTATTGTTATCAGCGGGATTGGGGGTGTGAATGAAAGATCATTCACAACTTTGAGAACTGATTGAAGCTAATATTTGTACTATCCAAATACAGTAGATTTGCATTGAGACTATACTTTAGGCCTTTACCTTTTGGCTAAACTTACATATGAGTCAAAACAGATATCTAGGATAATATTCCTTGGTGCTTGCTATTTGCAAATGAGGGTAAGGCTAGTATTATAGATCATAAGTTAGAAACATGGGAGGAAGTTAGTATCAAATGTGTGGTTTTTGATGTGAAGCAAGACCAGAACAGGATGTGTGGGTGCAATTTATTAAAGGTAGAGCAAGAAATAATGGTTAGATTTGATAGTCAAACAGTCCTAAGAGCAATTGTTAGATTTATACAGAGCCATAAGACATATAGAATTAACTAGAAGGTGGCTAAACATAGCAGCCAATAAATACCTTCTTTGTCAGATTTACACATTATGGAAGTTTTATGTATTCTGTTTGCCTTTTCTAAGGGCAGAAAACTGAATTATATTAGAACAGAGTCAAAGATGCAACGACTTCTTGTATCAAAGACTAGTGAGATGATTATGTTTTAAACCTAATTTAATTGATACTATAATAGAAATGAGGAGAAATTGGGATTGGGGACTTTGATGACTGCATGGTTATGTTTTTGATGTTGTGAATCATAACTTTTAAACTAAGCAAACAAGTAGTTTGCTATCGTCCAATTGCTATTGCCGATGGGATTGACAAAAGGAACATCTTGGAAAGTGGTAAGATTGATGGTGTTAATATCCGTTAATTTTCATATTTCATTATGCAGTTTGTTCTCCTTCTCTTTGTTGGATGTTGTGACTGCTAAAATACATATTGATGATTGTCAGGTGTCAAAATTGTAGCTTACTTATTTTGCATATTCTTATGTTTTTCCCATTCTCTCTTTGCAGACTGTACCTGCTTGTCAAAATCTCTACAAGAATTCATTTACCTATCATTGCCTGCAAGATGGCAAAAATTTACAATTTGATGATGCAATACAATTTTTAGGTCCGTTAACCTTTGTATTGCATTTATGAAGTTTTAGTTATGGTCATAAGGTTGACTTTGGTGTCTCCGCTTTTCGTACATGACTTCGGTATTTCCTCTGTCATGCATCTAATTTTTTGCCTGTGCAAATTTCAAGATGTTGGTCTCAGCAGAACTCAGTAAAATTGACTCTTTTTTAGGTCCTGAGAAGCATTTATTGAGTATATTTTTCTCTTTTACATTTACGTAATGAGGTGCTTCTGAATTTTCTTGATTCACATGGTCAAATGTGGGTATTCTGCTGTCAAATACATGTGCTTCCCTGGGGGCTCTGCACTTTCACAACTTTGGAACCTTTCTATGATATTGTGTTTACATATCAATCACTCTTCTCAACGTGGTAACCTTGTTGTGGTTTGCCCCGCTTATATCACGATCTCCTTCATTACCTTAGTGACACATGACTTTTGGAGAGTTTGCTTGCAGATCTTATGCAAATGATGTTTAATTAATGTTTGCCAGTTACATTGCAGTAGCTCAGACACTTCTAGTTGACATATCGAATAGTTTTATATTCTCATTGTCATATTATGACACAGTTCATTTCTGCAGAGCAATGTGAGAGGGATAAGGCTCCAGTCCTTGTGCACTGCATGTCAGGAAAAAATAGGTTGATCTTACTGCTGCTTCATTTCTTTTCTTATCCAAGAAATATACACCAAAACAAACATGAGCATATAGAAGTGGCTTTTTCCTCTGTTTTCTTTTTTATTAATCTTATTTTATACCCCAAAAGTTAAAATTTGAATACTGAAAGTAGAATTTTCAATATTGACTATAGTGGAAGAACCTAGTGGGACCTTACCCCGGAATCTTTCCCAATAAGATGGCCTGCAGATAGCTTTGGCCACCATGTCATTTTGTACATAGGAGATAAACTGCTATGAATGTGTGTGTATCTTCTTTGGATTTGGGAAGGGGGAATTCCAACTCTTCGGGAAGGGATACATGCACCTAGTATTGAACCTATGCTCAGGTGGGTGGGTGGGCGTGTGTACCCCTTTAAACGAAACAAATTGTTTGTTTGTGAGGATGATTGTATTCTTTCTGACAGGTCACCAGCAATTGTAATAGCTTACTTGATGAAGTCTAGAGGATGGAGGCTTCCACAGAGCTATCAGTGGGTGAAAGAACGGAGATCATCTGTTGAGTTAAGTCAAGGTATTTACCAGCCTTGACTTAGATTACCTAATAGATTACCTAATAACATGGAAGCCATTTATATTGTTTATAGTACTTAGTCTGTTGTTATTTTAGTTAATTGGATGTCATATGCTTAATTGAAAGCAATATAGGAATTCCACTTGATATTATTTGGAACCGGAAAAATGAATGTCATATAATATCATTTGGAAGAGGAAAAAGTCTAATGCTGCTGAAACTATCATCAATCTGTTTCTAATTTCTGATTGGTATTTGTTAGATTGCATGGGATGGGTGGATACTTATGTTTCTTAGTTTTTGTCTGACAAATCAACTTTTTCCTGGCAACTGTGAGAGAATTTAGAAGTAGAAATGCTTTTTTCATGAGTAAATTATGTATGATCTGTTTGTGTAAAGTAAGTATTGCTTTGGTATGATTGAAATTGAGTTTAGGGATTGTAAACTGGTGATGTTTATTCCATTATGATCTTCTTGCTATTATTATTTTTGATATTTTTCGATTAAATGCTTTCTGATTTTCATTCACTGTTTGTGATTTGTAGCTGTGTACCAGCAACTGCAGGAATATGAGCAAAAGATCTTTGGATCATCTGATAGTAGCAATCCTCCTCTGCCTACCTTTCCACCTGCTGGAGCCCCATCCTTCAACTTTGGCTTCTTAAAGGCAAATGATCCAGTTCCTGTTCCTATTCCTGCTTTCAATAATATTGGTGCTACTTCTATTTTTGCCCGTACGCCTTTAGAAGTTCCTCCGCATGAATTCACATTTGGTGCCGGTCAGACCCAGAAAAGCGTGTCTGAAAGCCTAGCAAATCCTAGTTGCACCGATATTCCAATGGATAGCACTTAGATCCCTGAAGTTTCTTTTGCAAGAACAACCATTTCGCCAATGAGACCGACGACTTTTAATGAGGATATTTATGAAATTTGGCTGTAAATTGTGAGTAAAAATGTTAGAAGTTTTTCTGGTTTGTTAGATATGAAGAGTTGGTACATTCGCTCTTGGTACATTCAATCTGGGTGCCTTGAATGTGAATGAATATATTTATTTTTGGACCAGCAGAGAGTTTCCTATCCAAGGATCATTCATATACTTGCCAGCATCTATACTCACTGGAGCTCACGCAAGAATATGAACTTACTCTGCATCGTAAGCCACCATCTCGGATAATTTTTGCCCAATCTGGGGGTGATATGTTCCTATAAATTGACTTTTCAGCCGGATGGTGTGGCACCAGTAAACTTAGAATGTCGATACAGTTTGAAAAACACAGGCTATTATAATATGGATTTTAATGATAATCAATTAGCAAGAACGAAGAATGAGAGAAAAAAATGTTGAGCAATGGAGCAAGTACTTGAGCGCTGGATGTTAGAGATTAATGTTACTGAGCTCTATGAATTCATCCAATTTTTGAGCCTCTTTCTCTGCTGGCAAATTACCCAGAAGGGGCACTAATAACCATTGCATCGTTTATTTTGGTTGAACTTACTCAACTAAACCCCGAACAAACAACAGTAGTAAAACGCTGATTAATGTCCTTCATGAAGTTATGGTCATATATTTTTTGCCATGACAATACTGTTTCCAGAACAGCAGAGACTGTAGTCATAACAAATAATGTTATGAAGGCCGAAAAAAAAAAGAAGAAGAAATTCACACCATTGACTTGCAAAAAGCTCACATATCCAAACCAAATTCAGTCCAGTATCTGTCTCTATTCACACAGTTCACAATTAAATATGCATTCTCTTCACCATTTTGATCGTCTTTAACCGTATTTTGACACACGAATATATTTTTTGGCTATGTATTTTCGCACCCATCACACATTTCTAAAACTAGTAAGCAATACATGTTTCAAGGGAGGACTTGGCAAGCCATAATAGACCAGGATCATTCCGCTTTAACACTAGATAAGTTTCTGCCTTCCCAATGTCGTCCAAGATAACATCTTCACTAAAACCAATCAAGAGCAGAATTTCCGTGACAGCTGCAAGAACAAAAACATGATGAGAATTAGAGTTGAATAAGACACTTGTTATGTGTTTTTACTTATTAGGATTGTGACTAGTCGGTCTTTAACCAATTCAATTGGTGTCCTCATCATTTTATTGTCTCCAGCTCTCTAAATAGACCTTAAATGCTTTGCATTAAGCTCCTGCGTAATGTGGCCAAAAAATAAAATAAAATAAAGACTCCTGTGTAATGCACTTTTGACAAGGTTTGCTCCTATCCTTCCAGTGAAATCCATATTCTCCTCAATTGGTCATCAAATAAATCTTTTACTTACCAAAACCTTGTTTAGCATATAAAAAAACCTTGTTTAAAGAGGGGGGAAAGGGGAAAGAATAAAAAGAAACAAACCTTTGTAATTTGCAACATTTCTTTGGATTATAGGATTGGCCTGCAATGTACCATTATTAATAACTAAGAAAAGGAGTAGATAAAACAAGGATTACAATACATAAAAGAGTTGTCATTCTCGATTAACTCATGGAAATTAAGCAAAACCTCAGGACTAACAAGGATTCTACCTTCCGAAGTTTTATAAATTTCATTTCATCTGGGTGCTTGATCAAATTCCTGCCAGCAAAGAAAATAACTTCCAGCTTGTATCAGTAACTTAGTTCACAAAACAAAGAGGAAAAAAAAAGCATGGCAGAATAAGCAGGAACTAGAACATCTATAGAAGCTTGCAAGAGGTGGGCTCAGATGCCGAGTACCAATGCTTTATTGTGTATTGAGGAAACAAAAAACAGAATTAAAGGACAGTCAAGCAAGAATACCATACCTAATTATCTTAAATAGAGTTTGCAGATCGATAGTTGCCTCCGTGGGATTAACTTCAGCTCGCAACATCTCAATGGCCTTTTGCAGACACTAAAAACATCAGTAACAGAGTCTCGGATTCTCTGTAATTCTTGATCATCTGGATCGGGCTCATCAATTTTCATATCGTATATTCCCAGCTGAGGCAATAACTTATCATCTGGATGAGGTTCTGCTTGTTCTATTTCATCTGCTTTAGTTTGATCAGGATCAGGTTCTTTATGACCTTGGTTGAAATGGGCTTGATCTACCAGGGTTTCAGTTGTTATTTGATGACGAGGATCATGTCTTGCCATACTTGTGCATCCCAAAATGTTCAATCGTGCTTCTCCATCATCAGGATCTGGTTCATCTATGGTCTCTCTTGTTAGAATCTTGGTGTCCAGAATCTCCATCACCATGGGTTCAACTACATTTCCAAAACTTGAAGCACCTGAACCATCAGGATCAGGCTCTTCACTTGAACACATGGCTGCTGATTTCCCAAGAGTCTTCTGAGAATCGTTTTTAGTAGATTCAGAATGATGTTTCAGTAGCAGAGTTTCACCATGCAGCAAATCATCTGGATCTGGTTCAAACTTGTTCTGATTTCTAGAAAGGTCATCAGGATCTGGTTCATAAGCAAGTTTCCCCACAGGCCTAATTGGACTTTGAATATCTAGATTTTCATTTCCATCATGAATGGTCAACCCAGAGTCTTGGATTCTCTGTAATTTTTGATTATCCGGATCAGGCTCATCAATTTTCATATCATATATTCCCAGCTGTGGCAATAACTTATCATCTCGATGAGGCTCTGCTCGTGCTATTTCCTCTGCTTTAGTTTCATCAGGATCAGGTTCTTTATGACCTTGGTTGAAACAGGCTTGATCTACCAAGGTTTCAGTTGTTATGTGATGTCCAGGATCATGTCTTGCCATGCTTGGGCATCCCAGAATGTTCGATTGTGCTTCTCCATCATCAGGATCTGGTTCATCTATGGTCTCTCTTGTCAGAATCTTGGTGTCCAGAATCTCCATCACCACAGGTTCAACTACATTTCCAAAACTTGAAGCACCTGAATCATCAGGATCAGGCTCTTCACTTGAACATATGGCTGCTGATTTCCCAAGAGTCTTCTGAGAATCATTTTTAGTAGATGCAGACTGATGTTTCAGTAGCAGAGTTTCACCATGCAGCAAATCATCTGGATCAGGTTCAAACTTGTTATGATTGCTAGAAAGGTCATCAGGATCTGGTTCATAAGCAAGTTTCCTCAAAGACCTAATTGGACTTTGAATATCTAGATTTTCATTTCCATTGTGAATAGTCAAACCAGAGTCTTGGATTCTCTGTAATTCTTGATCATCCGGATCGGGCTCATCAATTTTCATATCATATATTCCCAGCTGTGGCAATAACTTATCATCTCGATGAGGATCTGCTTGTGCTATTTCATCTGCTTTAGTTTCATCAGGATCAGGTTCTTTATGGCCTTGATTGAAATGGGCTTGATCTACCAAGGTTTCAGTTGTTATGTGATGACGAGGATCATGTCTTGCCAAGCTTGTGCATCCCAAAATGTTCGATTGTGCTTCTCCATCATCAGGATCTGGTTCATCTATGGTCTCTCTTGTCAGAATCTTGGTGTCCAGAATCTCCATCACCATAGGTTCAACTACATTTCCAAAACTTGAAGCACCTGAATCATCAGGATCGGGCTCTTCACTTGAACACATGGCTGCTGATTTCCCAAGAGTCTTCTGAGAAATGTTTTTAGTAGATTCAGAATGATGTTTCAGTAGCAGAGTTTCACCAGGCAGCGTGTCATCTGGATCAGGTTCAAACTTGTTCTGATTGCTAGAAAGATCATCAGGATCTGGTTCATAAGCAAGTTTCCCCAGAGCCCTAATTGGACTTTGAATATCTAGATTTTCATTTCCATCGTGAATAGTCGACCCAGAATCATCAGGGTCAGGTTCATCATGTGTTTCAGATGCTTCCACATTAGCAGAAGCATTTACCAGATGACGATAAGCAGCAGCTACAGAAGAGGCACGGGCATTTTCCAGCAAAGTTGACATATTTCCACCAACCTTCTGAGAACTTCTGGCATCTTCAACATAAAAATCTTCTTGATAATTGTCTGAATGTCTGATTCCACTTAAAGTGTGGCCCCTAGATTTGGTCCAATCCAAGCTAACAGCTTCCTCATTCAACTGCCAAAAAAAAGTAATTTACATCAAGACAGTGCCTTTTATATTGAAGCAATAATATTTGACAATGAAGAACTATTTCTACTCATAAAAGTGAGAATATAAAGGTAGTTTTACCTGTTTATCAAGGGCGTAGAAATTTGAATCATGTTCAGAGAATACCATATGAGCCTGAAATATACAGAAGCATAGTTCTCAATAATTTGTTTGCTAATTTTTCCCCACCCACCTCCTCCCCACTCTTGTCCCTCCCTCTATTTTTTGGAATTATAATAACATAATCATCACTAACATTGGTATAATTAATAACTGAAATTTGTTAAATAATGCTTTCAAGTTCATGTAAAAGAGTTTTTTTTATGCTCTCATATTTCCTTAATCCTTTCAGGTCATCAGTTCGAAGGCAGATATATATCTCTTCTCCATGATTCTGAAAAAGCAAATAAGGATCAACAATAAAAATAATCGAAAGTAGAGAAGTTGAAAGATTTTGATATTCTATTTCTTCTATGTTTAAATAGGCTATTACCTTATTAAAACCTAGAATGGATGTGGGACTCACACCAACGTAACCAACTGGAGCCCTCTCAGTCATTATTCCTACACGCCATCGATGCTTTACAAAAGAACAATCAAAAACTAGTTCAAAAGAGCTTACAAGAGTCAGTCAAGCAAAGTAGCATGAATATATATGGTTCCCATGGTACCTTGTTCATGATAGCAACAATTCCAGGGTCTGAAGCAAGCATATGCATCCTTTTTAATGCCTCAGAAGCTGCAGGGTATAACTGGCAACAAACAGTAATCAAGATATCAGAATAGTTAATAATCAGCTCTAAAATGGTTGCTTGTCACGTCCTTAGATTCAAAAACTGACAAATAGCACATGAAGATAACATAATTTAAGATGTCTGATGCACTTTATATGCATCTCCTTATGTACAAAATCAGAAATCTAGAGACAAAATTCATTTCTCCATCAAATGGTAACTAGCTTTTTCACAGAACTGCTGTCTATTACACCAACCATATACAATATTACCCATAAATAACAATCCCGTGAAATTTCATAACCCCTCAACATTAATTTATTTGTGTAAAATATTAAATTATGAATATACTCTAAGTGAAACTTGATCAACAAAAATTGCACCAATGGCTTTTTTTTTTTTTTCCATTTTTCATTCCTCAATTGCATATTGTCAACAATAACGAAATCAGAAATACCTCTACACCTGGAATTTGAAGCGTGCGAAAATCACAAAAGATGTAAGGTCCTTGAGGATGTCTTATAGAAGCATGGGGTCCATCTGACATTCGCTGCCTCAGTCTCCTTTCCTCTTCATTGAATCCAGCTATTCTCAGGTCTACCTTTGAATTTTGTATAACTCGCTCAACTTCATCCTCAGGTACCCCCATCATCCTGACAGATTTTCCCTGAAATTAGAAGAAACAAAGTACTATAAGTTGGAATAGAATGTGTAAGAAAGTGTGAAAAATTTAGTTTATCATGTCCATACCATCACTGCTTTTTAATTACTTTCATCTCTTAAGTGATAATCATTTGAGCCCCTTTTCAAAATAATTTTATGCAAAGACAATTATGAACATCCTTGTTTTCCTGTGACTAAGAACCGTGAACAAAACAACACCGGCAAGTTGCACTTAAACTGAAAAGTAACAAGACATCCTTGGGCATCCAAAACACATAAAACCAGCTTCAACCGAACATAAAATGAAACCCATATACTTCATCAATTGCCTTTTATTGCAATTGTATGGGTAGATGAAAGGATGCGAGTACTTTAATCTATTAGCATTAAACAATAAACAGAGTGATGGATATACCCTACAAGGAATAGTAAATACCATGACAATTGAAGCTTCTTGCAAACTCAAGCATGAGTGCTCATCCGAGAAAGGGTGCAGCATTCTCGAGCCTTTGCCCGATAATCGAGGAACAATAAGCCGCAAAGTATCCGCCTTAACCTCAGTCAACTTTTGCAGCTCATCTCCTAACTCCTTGAGATTTGCACCAGAATTCATTTCCACCATATACTTGTTCCCTCTCCATAGAACAGTTACATTCACCATATTTTCTTGCTCTTCCATGTTGCACTATAACGCCAAAAAAAAAAAAAGCAGAACAACTTTTAATCACTCTTAAAAGCAAAAAAAAATCATTATCGCAAACTTTTTTTCAAATTGAAGTATTTTTCGATAAAGGATGTAAATTTAACAGTTAAATTTCAGCATCCAGAACTCTATTTACATTAAAAACACAGAATTTTTTTGCAGAATTCAACAAATTCTTACATACAAATTAAACTTTAATATCAAGAATTAAGGATAATAAAAAAGACCCAGATTGAGAATTTTGATTAGATTTTATTTACCTGAGGTGTTGCTGCGGATTTTCTCTTTCTGAGAAGGGAATATTCTTCCGGAGGATTGCTAAACACAAAGGAAGATATCAGCAAAATTTTCTACGTGTCGGGGTTTTCATTTAATTAATTAGGAACGGGGGGCGTAGGATAAGATATTAACGCGTCTTATGCTAAAATGCACGGTTGTGTTGCGCATTTGCTGGCGTGAGACCATTGAGAGGATTCTAGAAAAATGTGTCTGGAAACATACAAATGGAGAATACAAGGGGAAAGATTTAGGAAAAGTATTTTAGGTTTAATTTTTAAAGTTTTTTATTAAAATGAATAAATAAAACTAAAATTGATAAATTAAAAGATTTTTTATATAGATTAGATGTATAAAATTTAAATAAATTTTTAAATATTTTTTAGATAAATATTTTTAATAAAAAATTAATAAAATAAATATCGATTAAATTTTAATTATAAATAATATTTTTTATTTTTTAATAAATTATTAATTTTTTTTATGAAATTTTATTAATTTATCAATTAAAATTTTCATAAAAGTTTTTGTTAAATTATTTTTAAGAAAAAATTTTACAAATTTTATTTAAAAACTTTTATGAAAATTTTTTCTTGGTTTTGATCAGGCTGATGTAATTTTCAAGACTCATAAAGGCAAAGGGTTTAGTAAGAAGTAAATGAGTAGACTATGGAGCGTCTCGCACGTCAGCGTGTCAAAATCTGAAGTTTTCAAGTCCAAATGTATATTTCTTGAATGTGAAAATTGTCTGAAAATGGTTTGAAAATAAGATGGAATCATATATACGTAAACCTGTCCATGGTTGGGCCAGTTCTAGTCGGCCATTCACAAATTCTGCTCAGAAAAATCTAAAATTTTTATTATATTTAAATAAAAATAAATTTCATTCATGAAATAAAATTTTGGATGGATTCAAGTTTAGTTTGGAGTTTAAGCTCTAAGAAGCTAGAAACTGAATCCATGGAGTGAGATCGGCGGCAGCTAACGAGTCAATGTAGTCGAGTGCCATGCGACCAACACGGAAAAATTTTTTTAATATTTAAGTAACAAAATAAAAAATTTATTATAAAATTTAATCATTAAATTAATAAACTTTTTATTCTGATGCCTTTTCAATTTTTTAATGAAACGAAGCCGGATGATGGGTTCATGCTAAGGATTTTTATGAAGTGCAAATTCCATGGTTGGTACCAGGTGACCACTGACCAAACAAGCCAGGTGCAGGGATGAAAACCAACTCTGCTCTCTTTTAGATTTACCTGAAAATTATATTAACAAAAAAAATTATACCATCTAATTCTCTTAAAATTTTTAGAGAGCTTTTTGATTTTAATGAAGTCTCGAATCGTTTGGTTATCTGTTCTAATAACAAAGATATCACGAGTTAAATAGATGTGAAATCATTGTATACCATTTTTTATAGCTAACAATTCATTTTCATAAATAATCTAATTTATTTTGTTAAGTTTAAATTTATCAAAATTATAGTCACAAATCAATTCATCTTTTTTATTAAGATTTTTTGCTTTAAAGACACATCTTCAATGTTCATCACTAGCATCTGTCTCTTGTATGAGTAAATCTTCTTGTTTAGGCAGATAAACTTTAGGAATATAAGTTAGCTCTGATTTGATTTGCTTAATAATATCAAAGTTTGTAGGTGTCTATACAAAATCATTATTTTTACGTAATTTACGCAAAAGAAGACTTTCTTTTTCAGAAATATTTTTAAAGAATTGTCTACCATAATTTAATATACCTAGAAATTGTTGTATTTGTTTAACATTATCTAGTTTTTTTGAAAACTCATTGATCTTCGAGATGATATGATCCTGCAATGTGATTTCATTAGCAGAGAAATTAAGACCAAGAAATTCGATCTCTGTTTTTTCAAGTTCAACTTTTTTGGAACTTAAAATAATACTATGTAAAATAAATTCTTGAGCAATAATATTAAGGTGTTTCCTATGCTCATCTAAAGTAGAAGAGAAAATAAGTATATCATCGATATATACACAACAAAATTGATTATGTTTGCTGAAAATAGTGTCCATCCAACGTTAAAAAATTTATGATGCGTTGCATAGACCAAAAGGCATAACAATACATTGGTAATGGCCTGTTGGTGCACTAAAAGCAGTTAAAAGTTTAGATTCAGGTTTAAGCATGATTTGTCAAAAACCAGATTTATAATCAAATTTAGAAAAGCATTTATCATTTTTGGCTAAATTTAGCAAAACATCTTTACGAGGAATAAAATAGCTATCAAATACAAGATTTTGATTTAATTTCTTATAATTGATAACCATACGAGGTTTACCTCATTTTATCTTTGAATGGTTTCTTACCATAAATGCTGGGCTTAAATGTGGGCTAGTAATTGGTTCTATCAGGCCTTTGTCCAATAGCTCAGAGATTTGTATCTTGAATTCGTCCATATCTTATTTGGTATAGATCATAGGTTTTACTTTTATAATCTCTTTTGGATTATGAAGAATTAGCTCACAGTATCTTGGGCTTCTTTTCCAAAGCTTCAATGGTTGTTCATGGAAGTTTTCGTACAAAATCTTATAAAGCCAATGTTTTTCATTGATTGTTTTTATAGTATTTGATAATCTTTTTGGTTGAAAGTTTTTATCACAAATATGCTCATGTTCCTGTAATAAAAGAATTTTAACCGACTTTTTATCAATTGTAAGATTAACACGAGTATTAGAAACAATAAATGGAACATAAGTACGTAAAAAATTATTACCTAATAGGATATCTTCATGCATGTTAGGAAAACATAGTATTTTTGCTATTATGAATTTAACATTGTTGAGATAAATAGGAATATTTTTTGTTTTATATCAAACAATAGTTTCCTTATCATCTATACCTACTATGATGATAGGATGCTTCTTTAGTATCCATTTTGTTATGGGTAAAGCATTGTTGCGATAGCTTGAGATTATTGCTCCAGTGTCAAGTAGTATATATAGACTATACAGTTTATAGTCCTAAAATTGAAAATCACCTTGCACAAACGTGTAATATTTATCTTTGTTAGAAAATAATATTGTTTAGGTGCAAATAAATGAAATTTATTTATAAAATGAAACATTTTTATTTCTTCATTCCTAAGAGTTCTAGAAGAAGAAGTACACGAATTTAGAATAGAATTAACAAAATGATAAGAGGATTGGTTATCACCTGTATATTGCTGAGAGGGATTATCTCCTGCAAAGATAGGAATTTGAGTATTACCTGTATGGCTTATACTATTTGCTCTTTGTAGATTTTTTGCACTATTTGTACTATGAAATCTTAAAAAAGAACTTCGGTGAGGAGTATAAAAAGATTGATTACTAAATATACTTTCAATATCATCATCTTTTTATGTTCAAAGATATTAGTATGGGGTAAAACCAGATTTGGATTAAAATTAGTTGAAGCATTTGGATTTTTAAAGTAAAGATTTTTTCATGATGAGAAAAATTCTAAACTTGGTATTTTTTATTTTTCAAAAGTATTTTCAAAAATATCTTCAAGACACCATCCTTGTGAGATAGATAAATCCTCGAGTTTGACCAATTTTGATTTGATTTTAGAATCAAAACTATTTGGTTCAAAAAGTTCAATAATATTTGAATCTACCGGTTTAATAGAAGTATTGGTAGTATTGATAAATTCGTAGACTGCAGACCGGTTGATTGAAAAATCATGCGATTTTTCTTCAATATCAGATTTCATTATCTTGACGCGAAGACATAAACATTTTTTAATATTTTCATCAAAAATAGAAATAAAATAGTTTGGTTTAACTTTAAATAAAACTACACCAGCAGCTAAATTGGATTGGATTTCTCTAATTATAGCATTAGCAGGATTTTTAAAACGATTATTCATTAAAATAGCTATTATAGGTATATCTTTACAAGCAAGAAATAGCAGTTTAATGGTGATCATAATCATACCAATATGTATATACTTAACCTGGGGGTATTTACGTAGAAAATGGTTTATTTTCTTTTTTGTGAAAAGAGATATTTCTACTGATCCTTGTTTAGAATCATTAGCAACAGTGTCACTACATAGTTTTTCTATATGGCGTTTAAACCAAGGCCAGAATTTTTTAAACCAACTTGTTTTGTAAATCTCATCTGGTTTGATGACTTGTAATTCTTTGATTTTGTCTTCAGAAATATGATGAGTTTTTCACATCACATTTTTTAGTTTAATTATACCTTCTTTTGTTGTATTTATTGTACCTATAGAAGAAGTAACTAAAACATTATCTTGGTTAGATTCTGTATTCATCATAAAAATATATTCATATTCATCATCAGAAGAACTATGATCAGCTTAAAAAAAAACGTCATAATATATTTCATCATCTGATAACTCGTCTGCAAAAGAAATTTGAAGATATTTTTCTTCAAGTGTTTTAATCATTTTTCGAGCACTTTTCCCTTTGTTAGGACAGCTATTTGCATAGTGACCTTCTTGATCACAAATAAAACATTTGCATTTTTGTTTAGAAGATTTTTTCTTCTTAATAACAAATTTACCTTTTTTAGGCTTGGTAGATTTACCAATTTTTTCGGGTTTCCATTTTTTTCAAAAATATTTTCGTTTTGATCGAAAATGAGTCTTTCTTTTTAAATGTTGTTTGTTACAACCAAATTCTAAATCATTTTCTAAAATCTTAGTACATTGTTGGTAACTAAGTTTAGATTTTACCTGCTTGGTAGTTTTTTGCTTGTGGTAGTGTTCTGTAATTTGACTCTAAACGTAGTGTATTCTACAGTCAAAAGTATCATAGAGTTCTATGCTAGGATTTACAGCATTAGCAATTTTTATTTTAAGTTCTAAATAAGTATTGTAATTTTGAGAGCAAAGTTCATCCTATGGTGAGGGAAGTTTTAAGAAAAATTATTGTAACCAAAATTTTGAATGTTGTTCATCCAATTTTTGATATTCAGAAATATATCGTTTACTGAAATAATCAAGATTTCTAATATCACATAATTTTAATTTAGAAAGAAAAAATTGAGCTTTTTGATTGGGGTCCAGAGATTCTGTACTTTCACAAAACTCATTTTTCAAGATTTGAGTTAAATTTTTTAAAAGCTGAAGTATATTACCTGCTGCAAAAAGTGAACTTTTTTGAGTAGTTCTTAGAGTTATCTTTTCTCATTTTTTGAGAAATTAGAGGACATCACCTTGCCATGTGTCACAGAAATATTACAAATCTTTTTACAATCCTAGAGCTCTGATACCATTTACAAGGGGAGTGCGAAAAGGACCAATGTATAAAGATTTTCAAAAAGAAAAGAAATATCTAATTTAGGTTATTTTACATTAAGTGAAGAAAAGTAGATAAAAGATGATGTTGATGAGAGAGAGAGAGGATGAAGAGAAAGAAAAAGTAGGTGAGAATGTCCGAAAGGCCCATCGATCTAATTACAATGCAAGTTTAAATAAACAAAAACATGAACAGTAATTATGTACAGTTTTCGCTATAGTGTACAATAGAATTTTTATTTATAGTATCGTTACAGTGACTTGTTGTAGTAATTTTGGTAGCAGGTTTCTATTTTCTGTCTGCTACAGTGACTGCTATAAGATTTTTTATCGAGAATAGTAACTTCTACAGTACAGCTGGTCTTTGACTTCGAACAATTTTATCTTTTTGTGTCGGCTGTTAAAATCAGCTTAGTTGGCTTAGTCCTGGTTGAAATATCTACAGAGTGATTTATCCTTCTATTGCATTATCCAGATTTTGGAGTTCTACACCTTCTTCATCCAAAGTTTGGTGAGAGTGTAGAGAATTGGATCCAGATTGATTCCACATTTTTCATTCTTCTTGATACTAGTATAGCATTTTTGTAGGATGATCAATGTCTTCCATCTAGGAAAGTTTCTTCAGGAGTTGGATGGCCTTTGGTTGACTTTTTATTTCTAGATCGTTATGATAAGAATAATAATATCTTACTATTATTCTCCGACCATCAGTTTTTGTAGAGATTCTAGGAAATGTTGTAGTGTTAGCCAGATGAAGCAAGTGTTTTGCATTTTCCATCATAGAAATCCCTATTAAGAATTGGTATTGAGAAGGGTTGGTGTATTTGGATATGATTTTGTTTAAATCATTAGAGTGATTTTGAGCATCTGTAGGAGGGTCAATGAATAGTCCTGTAGTTACTTTTTCAATTTTTGAAATTTGGTAAAGTTGATAAAATCTTTCTTGTTGAAAGACACCAAAAAGGCTTGTTATGATGAAATGTACATAGCAGAAATAAGTGGCATATTTTACGATTTGGTAAAATTGATGCTTGATAAAGGTTGAAAAATTTTTAATAAGTTCAAAAGAAAAATTTTGGACCAGAATTTGACCAACTATTACCAATTTGATACTAGTTTTATCAAAGGGTTCATGGTTTAGGCGAAATTTGATTTTAGGAATGGAGTTGTTAATTTCTATAATAAAAATATAAGTAAAAAAATGATGTTCTGAAAAATTTTCGACTACCAGTTTTTCTGTAATCTGCTGAATGGAAAGATTTATCTATTGAAACAGTTTTTTGGTTAGGAATAATGCAGTTTTTTTGAATAAAAAAAATCCTCTTGAGCTTGTTTAGCTGCAGTGAATTATAATTTTCAAAATATTCACATAAATTCAAGAAATTATTTATTTCTTGACCACTGTATTAATTTTCTTCCACAGAAAAGAAATCAATGTCTTGCTATTTTAGCAGATTGGTTGAAAAAAGGCTTTAGAAAGTTGTTTTTTTAAACTTTTGAAATTCATCAGCCTGTTTGACTAAAAATTCAACTAATTTGGTCATCCCTTTTCGAAAGTTAGATTTGTTTTATGGGAGATGGGATTTCCAAATATTGTTTAGCAAATTATAGACTTGTGGTTTAAGTATAGGATTATAAAAATCTTTAATCTCTGGAGTAGAGAGTTTTATTTTTTCTAGTAGTTATTCTGCTAAAAAAACTATTTGAGAATAACTCATAGGAGTTCATTCATTTGGATCTTGAGCAAACTAAGAGAATCCTGATTGAATCCTTAAAGGAGAAGGTATGTATGGTGGTTGAAAGTTTTGAGGTTGATAAAACAATAATCATTGGTTAGGATCATTGTAAAAACCAAACTTTAGGTTAGAATTTCCAAGAAAAGCAGGGGATCATGGAAAAGAGGGTGTAAAAGAAGAAAAAAAAGAGGATTTTTTACCTGTTTTCTTCTTGATGGTTTTCCATTCACCTATGTCATGGATTGGTTGTTTTCCTCAATCCATGTGGTCTGTTTCAAATTTTGCCTAAACCATAAACCTTTTGATATAACTAGTATCGAATTGGAAATAGTTGGCCAAATTCTGGTCCAAAATTTTTTTTTGAACTTATTAAAAATTTCCTAGCCTTTATCAAGCATCAATTTTACCAAATTGTAAAATATGCTACTTATTTTTACAATGTACATTTCACCACAACAAGTCTTCTTGGTGTCTTTCAACGAGAAAGATTTTATCAACCTTACCAAATTTGAAAAATTGAAAGAGTAACCGCATGAATATTCCTTGACCCTCTTACAAATGCTTAAAATCACTCTAATGATTTAAACAAAATCATATCCAAATACACCAACCTTTCTCAATTCCAATTCCAAACAGGGATTTCTATGATGGAAAAAGCGAAACACTTGCTTCATTTGGCTACCACTACAACATTTCCTAGAATCTCTGCATAAAATAATTTATGGTTATTTACTGGTATTTGTTGGCTTTGTATGCCTTTAGTTGACTGCCTTTGGGTAACCTATACAAAATCACATCGATTTTAAGTACCAAAAATATGGAATCAACTTTAAAAAATAATTGTATTTGTAAAGATCAAGTTTATAATCATAGTTTGCATATAGATCCCAAGTCTGAATCTAATACTACATCTATAAGTAGAGCTATAAATGGTTTGTTTAATCTTTTTTCTTCTTTTTTTATTAAGTTATTTGTAAAAATGGATACTATAGAAGATAAAATAGATTTGCTTATAGAAAAGATAGACTAAAAACATGTTTCACCAGATACAACTACAGACTTTAAACCTCTTTATTATGGTAATATAATGGTGACAGATGAAAAACCTTCGTCTTCTTTAGCAAAAACGAAACAAGAACAACTTGACTTTGACTCTTATAAATATTTAATAAAAAATTTCAAATATAAAATGAAAAAATTTAAAGATCTGAAACAACCGGTTAATTATCTTAATGCTATTGAAACTCTATATGAAGAACATAAATGCCTTTTTCAAAAATATGGTTATCATTATATGCTTAACTATGACATAATCAATGTTAGTAGTTTTGAAGCAGATGATAATATAGTAAAAGATAATTTTGAAATTCTTGCTACTAACCCAGTAGTAAAAGATGAACCAGTCTCATCTGATGAAGATTCTTCTAGTTCTAAAGATCAACTAGATCCAGAATCTCAAATCCCTATTCCTTAAATAGAGGATAAAGGTAAAAGAAAAGTATCAGAAATATCTAACCCAGATATGGATGATTTTCTTAGATTTCCATATCATAAAAATCCAATATATCAACCATATGAAACATATGTGGCTGATCCTAACTATTTTTCTTCTAAACAAGAAAAAATAAAACAAACTTCAGAATCTGGCCAAACAAGTCGATAAAACTAGAAGTCTCTATAATCAATTCGTTAAACAAACGAATAGTTGCTCAATATGGCACATATTTGATTTATCACGTGTATCTATTAAAGATTATAAAAAAATCATAGATGATTGGGTACAATTTATGTCTATTGTTGTTACAGGAAATAAAGATGCTTGCAATAAAGAAAGGTTTTTTAATTATTTATATGGCACATGACAAGGTGATGTCCTCCAATTTCTCAAAAAATGGGAAAAGACAACTCTGAGAACTATTCAAAAAAGTTTACTTCTTGCAACAGGTAATACCCTTTAGCTTTTAAAAGATTTAATTCAAATCTTGAAAAATGAGTTTTGTGAAAGTACAAAATCTCTGGACCCCAATCAAGAAGCTCAATTTTTTCTTTCTAAATTAAAATTATATGATATTAGAAATCTTGATGATTTCAGTAAACGATATATTTCTGAATATAAAAAATTGGATGATCAACATTCAAAATTTTGGTTACAACAATTTTTCTTAAAACTTCCCTCACAATGGGATAAACTTTTCTCTCAAAATTACAATACTTATTTAGAATTTAAAATAAAAATTGCTAATGTTGCAAATCCCAGTGTAGAACTCTACGATACTTTTGGCTGTAGAATACACTATGTTTAAAGTCAAATTACAGAGCACTGCCTTAAGCAAAAAGTTACCAAGCAGGTAAAATCTAAACTTAGTTACCAACAATGTACTAAGATTTTAGAAAATGATTTAGAATTTGGTTGTAACAAACAACCTTTAAAAAGAAAGACTCATTTTTATCAAAACGAAAATATTTTTGGAAAAAGTGGAAACCCAAAAAAATTAGTAAATCTACAAAGCCTAAAAAAGGTAAATTTGTTATTAAGAAGTGTAGACACCCAATTTGGTCCAGGCCTGGATCAATTGGGCTTGATCCAAATGGGTAAGATGAGCCCATTTTTATTTTTATTTTTTAATTTTATTATTATTGTTTATTTATTTTTTTAATTTATATGTTCTAAATTTGGTTGAAATTATTATTGTTTTGTTCTAGAAGAAACTTTTTTACCATAAATTTGAGAGCTGATAGGGTTTGGATTAGATTCAAAGATTGAATTATAATCACAGAAGGAGTTGGGATTAATCAGAAACTCTTCTAATCAATCCCTATAAATAGATGCTGAAATACACACCGAAGAGGGACACACAGAGAGAGAGTAAAAAAAAAAAGGTGCTTTGAAGGTTTATGAGCGATTTTAAGATTTTAAAGATTTTTTTACTATTTTTGTTTTGGAAAATTTTTGGAAATTTCAGATTTCGGTTGAATTTTTCGGTGAGATTTGAATTTTTTGGCAAACTTTTCCTGTGCTGATTGAATTTTTCGACCAGTTACCCAGTTTCTAGCATTATTTTTCAGAAATCGATCAACTTTTCGATGAATTTCGACGAATAACCCAAATTTTGACAAGAATTTCTAGAATTCGGTTAAAGCTCAACTAGTGTTCTTGAAGGGATAGAGAGAGAGGGAGAGAAAAGAAGAAGTAGAGAGAGGGATGAAAAGGATTCTGCTAAAAAAGGTTGAAATTAGCCTTTTATAATACCATAAAACAATGTTGTTTTAGGCGTTAATAAACCCAAGATCCACACATTTTGTCAAGATCCGACCTGACCTGTAGCGCTAACTGAATCAGCAACTCACGTCTCTGCCTGGGCTCCAGTCGAGCCGAGTCGAATTGTTTCCCTCTGAGCAGCACCTTTGAGGCACTTCTGTTTCTCAAACCGAGCCGAACCGTTTCAAAAATTTTTTTAATTTATTTATTAATAATAATAATAATAATAATAATAATTATTATTATTATTATTGTTATTATTATTTCTAAATTAGAATTATTTGGTATTTCTTAATTTTTTTAATTTTAATTTTAATTTTAATTTTAATTTTTCTTTTTGATATTTTTTCTAAAATAAAATTTTCAAAAAAAAATATTTTTGAGGAAAAGTTGAAAGTATCAATTTTCTTGAAAATAAAATTAAAAAAAAATTTTTAAAGGAAAGTTGAATGTATTAATTTCTTTTGAACACAAAAATAGAAAAACTATTTTTAAGGAAAAGTTACAAGTATCAATTTTTCTTAAAAATAAAATTTCTTAAATAAAAATTTTCAAAATCATTTTGGGAGAAAGTTGAAAGTATCAATTTTCTTTGAAAATAAAAAGGTTAAAAAATCTTTTTAGGAAAATGTTGAAAGTATCAATTTTTCTTAAAAATAAAATTTTTAAAATAAAAATTTCCAAAAAGTATTTTAGGGAAAAGTTGAAAGTATTAATTTCCTTTGAAAATAAAAAATTTTAAAAATATTTTTGAGAAAAAGTTGAAAGTATCAATTTTTTTTTAAAAATAAAATTTCTAAAATATAAAAATTTCTAAAAAATATTTTTGAGGAAAAGTTGAAAGTATCAATTTTCCTTAAAAATAAAATTTCTAAAAAATAAAAATTTGTAAAAGATATTTTTAAGGAAAAGTTGAAAGTATCGATTTTTCTTGTACAAAAGCAATGTGTTTTTTTATAAAATAAAAAGAAAATTATTTATATCAAAAGTTGAATCATTATTCCTTTTTTTGTTTTATTTTATTTTATTTCTTTTTTCTTTTCTTTTCTTAAAATTTTTTAATGTTAAATAATCTGACAATAGAGTATCTGCAAAGTGAAACAGTAGTTTTCTTGCATAATCTTGAGGTGAGAGGAATTTTCTTAATTTTTTACTAAAAGTATTAGAGTCAATTAAGAATAATTTTTAATAATTAATTATTTGGTAAAATTTTTAAGGCTTATCGGATAACATGAAATTTAGCTAGTACCATCTTTCGATGGGCATTGTAAGGGTGCTATAATCTTTCTCCCTTGCAACCGAACTCCCAAACCTTATTCTAGTTAGTAGATCCGAAAATTATTTTTTTAGGAACCTTTAAGCTTAGGTGTTCCTTGAAATAATAGATTTCTTAGGTGACGAATCGTACCTAAGTAAAAAATATTGATAGCGACTCTTTAAGTCAATGTCTAGTGATAGATCCCTAGATCTAGACGTTATGACAGTTTGACAACTCTATTGGAGACTTTTGAGGGTCAGGCCAGCAAATAAATTCATGTTATCCAAAAGCCTAATAAAATTAAACCTTTTGTATAGATTTTTTATTCACTCATATTTATTTACTTTGTTAATTCTATCATTCATATGCATGTGCATAAAATGAGCTTTATACTCGAGCTCTAAATAAAGTACCTATTGCTTTCATGAGGTTTTAATGCCTCAACAGTGGCTAACGAAATACTCCCACTCAAATTGATCTTTTTTTGCTTGTAGCCTGTAATGGGTGAAGATTAAGGTACCTTACTAGTCTATAATCGATAATGATGTAAAGAATAATTTAAGAGCCGTTAGACTTTAACCTTGAATCACATATAGTAAAGCTTAGAAGTGCCTAACCTATAGATAGAGCCATCTTCTTCCTTTTAGAGTTGACCAAAAGCATAAGATTCATTCCTCTTATTATGTGTGATGTTTTAATTAATTAATTAATTTCTCTTTATTTGATATACTAACCTTTTCTCTTATTCATGTTTGCATGATCTATACTCATATCATATAGTTGCATAAAGAATATTTACCTTAAAGACGATCTTCAACAATGAGTTTTTCATGGACTTCACAGAATGACTAGTTTGCTTTTAGTCTGTATTAGCTTTTTGTGGGTCACCCAACAAAGTAAAGGTCTAGTCAGAGAAGGTTCAACTAAAAATAGGTGACTGTTTACCAATCAGATATATTTCTACCTTGTCTCAAGAGGCATCTATCCTTCTTAAATAAAATAATCTAGATGATTTGGTAGATATATGAAAGAAGATGAGTCCATCAAGACAAGAGGAGTTTTGCCAGAGACTTGGGCATATAACACACCTTCTTACAATAAATATCGATAATCAACTAATTAGAGCTACAGTGCAATTCTGGGATCCTGCATACAAGTGTTTCATCTTCAATAAAATTGACATGACACCAACCATTGAAGAGTATTCGACTTTATTAGGTTTGCTTCTCAAGGCTCCTGACAAGGTATATGTCAAAAAATATAAATCAGAGTTTCGTAAGAATTTAGCCCATCTTATGGGGATAGACAAAGAAATTGTAGATTCTCATGCAAAGCAAAAACAAAAACATGTTTGCCTACTTTGAAAGTTCTTTCATGATTTTTTAGTGCAACATGCCGATGAAGAATGAAGGTTAGACATATTTGCCTTAGCTATATACGAAATGGTGATATTTTCAAAGGTTTTGGATTATATTGAAATAGTAGTGATTGACTTCTTCGAAAGTGTGATCCATAGCTGTAACTCTTCAACGGTAATATTAGTAGAGACTGTCAGATCTTTGAGTTATTGTTATCGGAATAGAAGACATTTTATAGGCTACATATAGTTATTGTACCTATAGATGAAAAGCCATTTCGAATGGAGAAAAGGTGCTTTCTCGAAGCTTTATGTTGTAATTGTGCTCCGATCAAATAATTCTGTGAAAGTGGATAGTCAGAAAGAAAGTCTAAAAAAAATGAGTAACTTTCTTACAAAAACTGACAAGTGCCAAAGTAAAATGGTTAACTTAGCGGATGAATCGTGAACCTATGTTATATCAGTATGGAGATAACTCTGTGGCCCTACTTTTGGGTTTATGAGGAGTAACAAGTTATGCGTCACTTCTAGTAAGGAGGTAGTTTGAGGCAGAATAGTTTATTCCCATGACGTATAAGCTTCATCAATCATATTTTTCTTACAGTGAGTCAAAAGCATTTCAGAGGATGAATGAGGTGATTAAAGGGAAAAACCCTCGTAGAGTGAGTCCTGAGTTATTCACTGATAAGGTCACTCAAGGGTACTTGGTTTGGAGAGCAAGGTGAGTACATGAAATGGTATTCACTTATGAAAGCTTTTAACAGCCAATAAGAGAAAAACTTAAAGAGACACCATCAGAATTGGAGCTTGCGACAAAAAAATTTAAGTCCAAAAAAGATAAACTAAACAAGAGATTTAGAAGCTTCAAGAGGAGAAAGATCAGTGAAAAGATAGAGTTGAAAAGCATGAAGTTAAAGTTTACATGATTGCTAGGGAATGTGACACAACTATTAAAGACTTAGCGGAGCTACACCATTAACATAAGAGGTTATGTATGAAGGTACAAGCCAAAGAGATAACCATCGTTAAGCTGATAGATGAAAATAAGTGATTAAAACAAGAATATGCTAAGTTAAAAGAAGAAAATACCCAAGTACAAATAGAGAATAACATGTTGAACAGCTACTTAAGCAGGTTAAGACAGAAGTTGAATGAATAAGAAGACTACATTACTGCATTGGTTAGAGAGCATAGAGAGTTATCATACTAAGTTTGGTATGATAAAAGAGAAAACTTAGGAAGACAAAAGTATATTGAGCACTTAACAACCTAAATTTGTAAAGGGGTATGTAAGGCAAGAAAGATGGTAGAAGAGGTAGAGGCATTGAAACAAGTGGTGGCCTTAGTAGGAGAACATGGGTAGCATCTCCTGAACTTTATCGAGGAAGTCAGAGCCCAGTATGAGTAGATCAAATGATTTTATGACTATAACTCTAGGATGATAAACTCTATGTAAACAAAAGTTCTTTGGAATAAATGAAATCTTTTGGTTGAACACTACCTTAAGCCAAATTTTCTTTTCATGCATGCATTTTTATTCATTACATTCTCATTCAATACATTTAACAAAGTAACAAAGAGATAGTCATATAAACTTGCTAATTCTAAGATATGGTATTCAAGATTCAAGAATAGTTCCATCCAGCAAGAACCCTATCCATCGATATAATACAAGAGCTAGAGCTAGACAAATGAAGCAAGAAAGCTCTCACTGATTTGAAAATTTAGAAAAAGCTCAAGAAAAGATTGAGAACAAGTTAAGTAAGATTCTGGATGCTCTCAATAAGTTGAACAAAAAAAAAAGATAGAAGAGAATATAAGCCAACAGGGCCTTCTATCATAAGAAGTGGTCGACCCTTTATATCCTTCAAGTTTTGGTCCACAACAAGCTCAGTCCACATAGGATATACCACCACAGCAGTTCACATATCCTGTATATCTTGGAATGCCATCAGCTTCAAACCCAAGGTATTACCATAGCTATATGAACTTTGTCTTTACTGAAAAGGTAGTAGAACCAATTCAAGTTCCTGATCTAGATGACCTAAAAGAGAAAAAAAAGGCAAAAGTAGTGAAATCTCAAGAAGATTCAAAGATTAGTATGCTTGAACAAAAGTTACGGGCGATTAAAAGAATTAGGTTTTATGGTTCTATCGATGCCGTTGGGCTGTGCTTAGTCCTAGATATGGTTATTCCACCAAAGTTTAAAGTACCAAAATTTAAGAAATATGATGGTATAAAATGCCCAAAGACTCATATCAACATATACTATCGGAAGATGGCAGCCCATACTTATAATAAAAAACTATTAATGCATGTTTTTCAAGATAGCTTTACTGGCTCTACTGCTAGGTGATATGTCTAGCTAGATAAAACTCGCATCCATTCTTGGAGTGATATGATGCATGATTTCATCAGTCAATATCGGTATATTATGGATTTGGCTCCTGATCGTTTGTCTTTATAGAACCTAGAGAAAAAGACAAATGAGTCTTTTAAGGAATACGTCCAGAGGTGGAGAGATATAGCTTATCAAATGTAACCACCTCTAACTGAAAAAAAAAACTACAGTGCTATTCGTTAGCACTATGAAATTTCCTTATTATGAAAAGATGATAGGGAATGCAACCAAGAATTTCATCGACATGGTGATTTCAAGAGAAATTATTGAGAGTGCCATCAAGAATGGCAAGTTAAAAGGAGGAGAGGCATCAAGTAAAAGAGCTTCAAAGAAAAAAGAGGCTGAAACTCAAGTTGTAAGCTTTGATAGGGAACAATTTAGGGGTTATCAACCCTACCCACCACAAGGATAACCTCTATATTATCTTGCTGTAAATAACACTTTCTTTTACCCGTACCAACCATTTCTATAGTCATATTATCCCCAAACATATCAACTATCTTTTAGGCCTTAAAATATCACCTACAGTCCTAACACTCAACATGTCTCAAGACCTCAAACCCGTTCAGCTAGCCCAATAGGTGGATCACGGAAGCAACGAACTACTCATGAAAAGCTTGTGTTTAATCCAATTCTCATGACCTATATAGAGTTATATCGTGAGCTTTACAATAGTCATCTGATTGTTCATAGCAAATTAGAGCCTTTCAAGCCACCTTACCTTAAATGGTATGATCTCACAGCCCATTGTGACTATATTATGAGATTACTGATCATTCCACTAAAAATTATACTACTTTGAAACATAAAGTACAGTGATTGATCAAAGATGGAATGATTAGCTTCGATACAAGATGGATAACTACACCAAACATTAGTGGTAATCATTTACCTAATCACAATGTGAATGCTCTGAGTGAAGAACATAAGAGTCATTTGAAGAGAAAAGTGACAGATATTAAGACACCTCTTAGTCAGCTGTTTGATGCTTTATGAAAAGCTGACATGATACAACCAATGAGTTCGTACTATTACCGTAGGGCATATATAGCAAGCACTAATTATAAATATCATAGTGGGATAATTGATCACTCTATCAAAATTTATGAGTAATTTCATCAAGAGATACAAAAGCTCTAAGATTCATACCAGATGGAAGTCTATGAAGAGGGAGAAGACTAAAAAAGTGTTGAAGTATCCATGACTGAAAAGCTTATAAATTATTTCCAAAGTCAGTGACGATTCACTGTGGGAATAAGCCAAAGTTAATCATAGATAAACTCATTCTCAAGTCAGTAACTTTTAAAGTTTTAACTCTATTCTCATATAAAAATAATAAAGTTGTATCTTAAAAATATGACTACGATATAATAGTTCAGGAACAAGAGAAGAATGTTTCTAAGACTGATGCCTTCAATATAACTAATGTAGGAGGCATTACCCGAAGTGAAAGATACTACACTCTAAAAATATTGGAGAAGGCAAAAAGAGCGAAATAACCTCGAAGTGGAATTTGATGAGGATTGTTCGATGTTAGTGTCAGAAAAAAAAGCTTGTGAATTCTTAAAACTGATAAAACATAGTGAATATTTAGTTATTGAATAGTTAAACAAAATGCCAGTATGAATCAGCATGAATCTTATTATTATCATTCCTGTTAAACTCATAACCAAATCGAAATGCTCTGTTGAAGGTGTTAAACCAGGCATATATGACGCATAATGTGTTTGTTAAATATGTGAATTATTTAGTCAAAAACTTGATCATGCCAAATTATATATCATTCAGTGATGATGAGATTCCCTTAGAGGAAAGAAAAAATGCCAATGCTCTACATATCATGGTCAAGTGTAAAAGCCATATCATAGCCAAAGTCTTTATTGATAATGGCTTCGCTATCAATGTCATGCCTATGTTAACTTTGGCAAGGCTACCTATTGACTACTCTTATATGAAAGACAGTCAAATGGTTGTGTGAGCTTTTAATGAGACAGAAAAAAAGTCATGGGAGATATCGAGATGCTTTTACAAATTGGGTCATGCACTTTTAATGTAAAGTTTCAAGTGATAGATATTTTTTCATCTTACAGCTATCTATTAGGAAGGCCATAGATTCACACGACAGGTGCTGTGCCCTCTACCATACACCAAAAGATCAAGTTTAATATAGAAGGTCAATTAATAGTGGTATTTAGAGAGAAAAACATGTTGGTGACTCAGTAATTGAATGTTTAATATGTAGAAGCTACTGAAGAAGCAATAGAATGCTCTTATCGATCCTTTGAGTTAGTCAGCTCTGTGGGTGAAAGATTTAAAAGTCAACCATTTTTAAAGATAGTGATGTGTCAAGTCATCAATAAGGGTTGGTATCTAGGAGTAGGACTAGACAAGAACTTATAGAGAATAAGAAAGCCTCTAATATTGGTAGACAATAATGAAAGGCTAGGCTTAGGCTATGAAGTAGCAGAATGGAAGATCAAGAGAAGACCAACAGGTAAAATAGTAAGACTAATGATCATCCCACATTTGTACGAGACTTTCAGGCCTGAAAGATTCATGTACCCAAATACACAAAAAAGTATGAAAGAAGCTTTCGTCCAGTTAACCATTCATGCTATTGAAGATGAATGGGGTTTGAACAAGAAAGGTAGGTCCACTTTTATCCATCAGATTATAAGCTGAACAATTAAAGTACCATCGAAATGCCCTTTACCCTTGAGACTAATTCAATGTAATTGTACATCCCAATAGCTATTACCCAAGGCATTGGGATGATTTTTCTTGTTTGGGCCATTTATCTTTTTTTATTTTAATAAAGATTAAGAAGGATGTATTTTTATTCATTTCTTTTTGTGCCTTCATTATTGTCATTTTTTTTATTTTTTCAAACACATCTTGCCAACATATCCCATTTCATTCAATTTCAGGTCTTTAAATGAACAAGAAGATAATTATGATAACGATCAATAGGTTAATTTTAAGAATTCAATTAACACTGATAAACTTGACAATGAAGGTGATTTTGAAGAGTATGTTATACCTTCGAACCTAATGAGATTGATTGAATAAGAAAGTAAACC
Organism: Durio zibethinus; assembly: GCF_047325235.1. Classification (NCBI taxonomy): domain Eukaryota; kingdom Viridiplantae; phylum Streptophyta; class Magnoliopsida; order Malvales; family Malvaceae; genus Durio; species Durio zibethinus. The sequence goes on from NC_143182.1 coordinate 10,971,905, forward strand.
AATTGAGCCTTATTAGAAGATAAATAACTTGGTGAATCTAAGAGATAAGGAGAACAAGAAAAATGTCAAAATTAACACTTCATTTTCATCGAGAGATAAGTAACATTTGGAAGATCTACTTCAAAAATTCATAAATATGTTTGCTTAGTCTTACCAGGATATGTTAGGGCTGAGTACGAAGATAGTAGAGCACAGAGTACCTTTAAAGCTAGAATATAAGCTAGTCTAGCAAAAATTAAGACGAATAAAGCTTGAAATGCTACTAAAGATAAAAAAAAAAAGATGAAGAAGTAGTTTGATGCAGGTTTCTTACAAGTAGCTAAGTATCCAGAGTGGGTAGCCAATATAGTACCAGTTTTTAAGAAAGATGAAAAAGTATGAATATGTGTAAACTATCATGATTTGAATAGGGCTAGCCCAAAAGATAACTTTTTTTTACCTCATATCGACACACTGGTAGATAATACGGCTAATCATTCAATGTTCTCTTTTATGGATGGGTTTTCAGGGTATAATCAGATAAAAATGGCTATAGATGATATGGAAAAGATTACTTTCGTGACCACATGGGGGACCTTTTACTACAAAGTCATACCTTTGGGTTAAAGAATATTGGGTAACATACCAAAGAGCCATGATGATACTCTTTCATGACATGACGCATAAAGAGATTGAGGTGTATGTAGATGATATGATTGTAAAATCTCATGAAAATGAATATCATGTCACCAACCTTAAAAAGTTATTTAAGAGGTTAAGAAAATTTTAAGTCAAGTTGAACCCAGCCAAGTGCACCTTCAGGATAAAGTTAAGAAAGTTACTAGGCTTTGTGATCAGTGAATGAGGAATTGAAGTCGATCTAGACCAAATACGAGCCATTCAAAGTTTGTCACCTTCAAGTACACCTAAAAAAGTTTGAGGTTTTCTGGGAAGATTGAACTACATTCACGATTCATATCTCAGCTTACTTATAAATGTGATCCCATTTTTAAGCTTCTTCATAAGAATAACCCTAAAGAATGGAACAAAGAATGTTAAGTGACTTTTGATAAAATTGAGTAATACTTGTCAAATCTTCCAGTGTTAGTGCCACATGTTCTAGGAGAACCTTTAATTTTATATCTGACAGTGTACGAGAATTCAATGGGATGCGTTCTGAGGTAACAAGATGAATTGATAAAAAAAAGAAAGCTATTTATTATTTGAGTAAAAAATTCATTGAATATGAATTCAAGTATTCTTCTTTGAAAAAAATGTATTGTGCATAGCTTGGACTGCTAAAAGACTCAGACAATACATGCTCTATCACACCATTTGGCCTATAGCAAAACTAGATCCAATCAAATACATATTTGAGAAGCCTTTTTTGTCTGAAAGAATTGCTAGGTGGCAAGTAATGCTCTCAGAATATGATATCATATACGTAAGCCAAAAGACAATAAAAAAGAGTGCTATAGCTGAGTTTCTCATAGATCATGTTACTGAAGAATATGAACCAATGAGATTGAAGTTTCTCGATGAAGATCTGATGACTGTTTTCCAATTAGAGAAGAGGGAGCATGAAGAAAAGTGTTGGAAAATGTATTTTCATGGAGCGGCCAATGCCTTGAGACATAAAGTTGGGGTAATTCTGATTTCTCCAAAAGAACAATACTATCCTATAACAGCGAGGTAAAATTTTAATTGCACAAATAACATCATTAAATAAGAGGCATGTGTCATGGGTTTACAAGCTGCTATAGATAACAGAGTGAAAGCATTAAAAGTGTTTAGAGACTCAGCGTTAGTTATATATCAATTGAAAGAAGAATGGGAGACGAGAGATTCAAAACTTGTTCTATATCATAAATATATTCTGGAGTTGATTAAGCAGTTTGAAGATGTTCAGTTTGATCATTTACCTCGATAGGAGAATCTGATTGTCGATACCTTGGCTATTTTGGCTGCAATGATCTGAATTAGTGATAATACTGACATTCAGCCTATCAAGTTAGATGTTAAAGATATGTCAGCTCATTGCTCCAATATAGAATAAGAAAAGGATGAAAAACTCTAGTTTTATGATATATTACAGTACATTAGAAATTAGTAATATCCAGTTCAAACAACAGAGAACGATAAAAAGATCATCCAAAGATTAGCTATGAGCTTTTTCTTGGATAGGGACTTTTTGTACAAAAGAAGCCATGATCAAGTACTACTGAGATGCATAAGTAAGGCTGAGGTAAAAAAATCATTAAAGAGGTGCATGATGAAATATGTGGAGCACATGCTAATGAACATATGATGGTAAGACAGATCATGAGAGTAAGGTACTATTAGTTGATAATAAAGAGTGATTTCATTGACTATGCTCGTAAATGTCATAAATGCTAGATATATGCTGATAAGATCCATGCTCCACCATCTACTTTACATGTTTTGGTACCACCTTGGTCATTCTCGATGTAAGGCATGGATGTCATTGTTCCTATTACTTCAAAGGCTACTAATAGGCATAGGTTTATTTTTGTGATGATAGATTACTTCACGAAATGGGTAGAGACTGCATCATTTGTAAATGTAACACAATATATGGTTTACAAGTTCATAAAAAAAAAGATCATTTACAGATATGGACTTTCAAAGAGAATAATTTCAAATAATGCTAAGAATCTAAATAGTAAGATGATGTAAGAAATATATACCCAATACAAGATCAAGTATCATAATTTGATGCCATATCGTCTAAAAATGAATGGGGCAATTGAGGCAGCTAATAAGAATATAAAAAAAATTCTTAAGAAGATGATTAAGACCTATAAAGATTGACATGAGAAGTTATCATTTGCACTGCATACATATCAAACATCAGTGGGCACATATACTAGGGTAACTCTATTTTTTTGGTTTATGAGATGAAAGTTGTATTGTCAGTAGAAGTAGAGATCCCATCTTTGAGGATTCTAAAAGAAGTTAAATTAGAAGAGGCTGAATGGATTCAAGAATATTATGAACAGTTAAATTTTATAGAGAAAAAGAGATTGACAACATTGTGCCATGATCAGCTATATCAAAGAAGACTGATGAAGGCTCATGACAAAAGAGTTTGACCTCGGTGTTTTCAAGAAAGAGAGTTAGTCTTGAAAAGAATTCTCCCAAGTCAGCATGATAATAGAAAAAAATGGACTCCAAATTGAAAAGGACCATATGTGGTGAAATGGGCTTTCTCGGATGGAGTATTGATACTAACTGAGATTGATGAAAGTGATTTATCCCATCTTATAAATTCTGATGCTGTGAAGAAATACTATGCTTAAAAAAATAAAAAAAATAAAAAAAATGAGAAAATGAAAAAAAAAGAAGAAAAAATTAAAAAAAATACTCAAAGGGAAAACCCCAAGAGGGCGGTTTGAGTCAAATGGGAGTTTATCTAAGTTAAAAACCTAAAAAGGTAGCTTAGATAAGGATAATACAGCATCAAATCTAAAAGTTCATTGGCATGGAGCTAGTATATTCTGATGAGCTCTAAGTTGTAAGTGTATCGGGTGGTTGAGTTTTTCAAAAAAGACCTCAAGATGTGTTATCATGATTGTCCAATTGTTCATTTTTGGGCATTGTTTCCCCATACCTATCTTTGTAATTCTTTCTTGGCCAAAGTTTACCAGTATTTTTTTGCTAATAAAAGACATTCTACTTCATTTTTTGGTGTGTCACTTTTATTGACTATTTTCTAACCATTCCTATTCTTTTCTCCTTAATACCTTGCAGTGAAAGAAATGTGTGATGCATTTTTACTTTTTGAGATTGAAATAATGATTGATAAATGAATAATAGTATGAAAGATTTTTACAGTACATTGAAAAAGTCAAGAATGATAAGAGCAAATTCGAGATGTTTAGTTTTTAATAAGGACATTGAATTTGGAAAAGAATTTCTTATAGAAAGAATGTGAGAATTAAATGAAAGAGATGATTGAGAGTTACTTGACACTGTCTTTGAAGAATAAAGGGTTCGAGGCTCAAGAAAAGAGCTTAAAAAGCTTGAGTACCATAACTGAATGGAAATTAATTAGCAAGTATTTGCATAGCATGCATTGAATTTTGCATGCATTGCATTTCGTATAGCATATACTGCATTTAAGAAAGTATAGTGCATAAATTCAAAAAGCAAAGGTATTCTAGATTCTCACATGAAGAAGACAGATGTGAAGACTTTTTGATGTAAAAGTTTTAAATTTGAAAAAAAGCTTGTGAGGTAAGATTCTAAACCTTGAAAAGGGATATCTCTCAATATCAGGATTGATTTGTAAGACCCTTGGGCATAATCTCCTAAAATTCTTTCAAACATGATCTTTGACTCCTCTAAACATGATTGTCAATAAGCAATTTATTTTTTCAAAGTTGTTGAACCTCTAATTAGAGGAGCTTTGTTTATTTTTCAAAAGTCATTGAGCATTTGATTAGAGGAGCCTTGTTTATTTTTCAAAAGTCCTTGAGCCTCTGAGTAGATGAGCCTTGTTTATTTTTCAAAAGTCATTAAGCCTCTGATTAGAAGAGCTTTATTTATTTTTTTCAAAGTTATTGAGCCTCTGATTAGAGGAGCTTTGTTTATTTTTTCAAGATCGTTGAGCCTATGCTTAAAGGAGCTTTGATCAAAATTTTAACAAAAAAAAAAGTGTTGAGTTGCGTTTTGAATTGGTGTCTACGTCTTTGCACAATTTCTGTTTCATAAAAAATGTGCAAAGATGGGCAACTGTAACACCCAATTTGGTCCAGGTCTGGATCAATTGAGCATGGTTCAAATGGGTAAGATGGGCCCATTTTTATTTTTAATTATTATTATTATTATTATTATTATTATTATTGTTTATTTATTTATTTAGTTATTTACTTATTTATCTATTCTGAATTTGGTTGAAATTATTATTGTTTTGTTCTAGAAGAAACTTTTTTGTTGTGAATTTGAGAGCTGGTAGGATTTGGATTGAATTCAAAGATTGAATCCTAATCACAGAAGGAGTTGGGATTGATCAGAAACTCTTCTGATCAATCCTTATAAATAGATGTTGAAACACACACCGAAGAGGGACAAAAAAAGAGAGCAAAAAAAATGGGTGATTAAAAGGTTTATGAGCGATTTTAAGATTTTTAGGATTTTTTTGTGATTTTTTTTCTGGAAAATTTCTAAAAATTCTAGATTCTGGTTGAATTTTTTGGTGAGATTTGAATTTTTCGATGACTTTTTCTACATCGATTGAATTTTTTGACCAGTTACCCAGTTTTCGGAATTACTTTCCAGAAATTGACTAACTTTTCGATGAACTTTCGACGAATAATCTAGATTTTGGCAATAATTTTCAAAATCTGGTTAAAGCTCAACTGGTGTTCTTGAAGGGGTAGAGAGAGAATGAGAGAAAAGGAGAAGTAGAAAGAGAGGGAAGAAGAGGATTCTACTGAAAAAAGCTGAAATTAGCCTTTTATAGCACCATAAAACGACGTCATTTTGGGCGTTAATAAACCCATGATCTACGTTTTTTATCAAGATCTGACTCGACTCGTAGCACAACCCAAATCAGCGACCCATGTCTCTATTTGGGCTCCAACCAAACCGAGCCAAGTCGAATCTAAGCCGAGCCGAGCTGTTTCAAGGTTTTTTTTTAAAAAAAATTATTTATTTATTTATTTATCATTATTATCATTATTATTGTTATTATTATTTATAAATTAGAATTATTTGGTATTCCTTAATTTTTTTAATTTTAATTTAATTTAAAATTTCTTTTTAATGATTTTTTTAAAATAAAATTTTCAAAAAAAAATATTTTTGAGGAAAAGTTAAAAATATCAATTTTTCTTGTAAATAAAATTTTAAAAAAAATTTCTTTGAAAAAAAGTTGAATGTATCAATTTTCTTTGAACACAAAAATAGAAAAAATATTTTTGAGAAAAAGTTAAAAGTATCAATTTTCGTTAAAAATAAAATTTCTAAAATAAAAATTTTAAAAATCATTTTGGGGGAAAGTGAAAAGTATCAATTTTTCTTAAAAATAAAAAGGTTAAAAAATATTTTTAGGAAAAGTTGAAAATATCAATTTTTCTTAAAAATAAAATTTCTAAAATAAAAATTTTCAAAAAGTATTTTGGGGGAAAGTTGAAAATATCAATTTCCCTTGAAAATAAAAAGTTCTAAAAATATTTTTGAAGAAAAGTTGAAAGTATTAATTTTTCTTAAAATAAAAAATCTCCAAATGCTTTAAGGAAAAATTGAAAGTATCAATTTTTCTTGTACAAAAGCAATAAGTTTTTTTATAAAATAAAAAAAAAGATTTATATCAAAAGTTAAATCATTATTCCTTTTTTTTATTTTATTTTATTTCTTTTTAAAAGTTTAAAGAAACAACTTTCCAAAACCTTATTTCAACTAATCTGCTAAAACAACAATATATTGATTTATTTACTTTGGAAGAAAATCAATACAGTGTTCAAGAAATAAAATAATTTCTTGAATTTATGTGAATATTTTGAAAATTATAATTCACCTTAACTAAATAAGCTTAAGAGGATTCTTTTGGTCGAAAAAGCTACAATATTTCTAACCAAGGAACTGTTTCAACAAATAAATCTTTCCATTCAGCAGACTACAGAAAAACTACTAGTAAAAAAATTTTTAAAACATTATTTTTCTACTTATATTTTTATTACAAAAATTGGTGACTTTATTTCTAAAATCAAATTTCGCTTAAACCATGAACCCTTTAATATAACCAGTATCAAATTGGGAATAGTTGGCCAAATTCTGGTCTAAAATTTTTCTTTTGAACTTGTTAAAATTTTCTCAGCTTTTATCAAGCATCAATTTTGGCAAACCGTAAAATATGTTACTTGTTTCTACTATGAACATTTCACCATAAACAAGCCTTCTTGGTGTCTTTCAACGAGAAAGATTTTATCAATCTTACCAAATTTGAGAAATTGAAAGAGTAATCGTAGGAGTATTCCTTGACCCTCCTACAGATGCTCAAAATCACTCTAATAATTTAAACAAAATCATATCCAAATACACCAACCCTTCTCAATACCAATTCCAAATAGGGATTTCTATGATGGAAAAAGCAAAACATTTGCTTCGTCTAGCTACCATTACAACATTTCCTAGAATCTCTACAGAAACTGATGGTCGAAGAATAATAGTAAGATATTATTATTCTTTTCATGATGATCTAGAAATAGAAAGTCAACCAGAGGCTATCCAACTCCTGTAAAAACTTTCTCAGATGGAAGATATTGATCATCCTACAAAAATGCTATACCAATATCAAGAAGGATGGAAAATATGGAATCAATCCAGATCCAATTTTCCACACTCTCACCAAACTTTGGATGAAAAAAGTGTTGAACTCCAAAATCTAGATAATGCAATGGAAAGATAAATCACTCTGTAGATATTTTGACCAAGAATAAGCCAACTAAGTTGATCTTAATTACCGACATAAAAAGATAAAAATGTTCGAAGTCAAAGACCAGTTGTACTGTAGTAATTACTATTCTTGACAAAAAATCATGTAACAGTCACTGTAGTAGACAAAAGATAGAAACCTGCTACCAAAATTATTGTAACAAGTCACTGTAGCAGTACTGTAGATAAAATTTTACTGTATACTGTAGCAAAAATTATACATAGTTATTGTTCATGTTTTTATTTATTTTAACCTGCATTGTAATTAGATCGATGAGGTCTTTCAGACATTCTCACCTATTCTTTTTTTCTCTCCATCCTCTTTTTCTCATCAACATCATCTTTTATCTACTTTCCTTCATTTAAAGTAAAATAACCTAACTTAGATATTTCTTTTCTTTTTGAAAATCTTTATACATAGATCATTTTCGCACCTTCTTGTAAATGGTATCAGAGTTATTTAGAAAAAAATAGCTAGGATTAGTCGCATGTGTTTCATATGGTTGATATATTAGATTTTTATGATTTGAAAATCTAAGCAAATCATTTATATCTGGGTTAGATATTTTTTATACTTTTTTTTTACCTCTATCTTCTATTTTAGGAATAAGGATTTAAGGTTCTAGATCTGGTTGATCTTCAAAACTAGAAGAATCTTCATCAGATGAGATTGGTTCATCCTTTACTACTGGGTTAGTAATAAAAATTTTAAAATTATCTTTTATTATGTCATCATCTTCTTCAAAACTACTAACATGGGTTGTGTCATAATTAAGCATATAATGATAACCATATTTTTGAAAAAGTCCTTTATGTTCTTCATAAAGGGTTTCAATAGCATTAAGATAATCAACCTGTTGTTTTGGATTTTCAGATTTTTTCATTTTATATTTGAAATTTTTGATTAATTTATAAGAGTCAAAGTCAAGTTGTTCTTGTTTCACCTTTATGAGGAAGATGAAGGTTTTTCATTTGTCACCATAATATTATCATAATAAAGAGGTCCAAAGTCTGTAGATGTATTTGGTGGAACATGTCTTTGGTCCATCTTTTTTACATGTAAATTTATTTTATTTTTTATAGTATCCATTTTTATAAATAACTTAGTAAAAAAAAAGAAGAAAGATCAAACAAACCATTTATAGCTCTACTTATAAATGTAGTATTATATTCAAACTTAGGATCTATATGCAAACTATGATTATAAACTTGATATCTACAAATACAATAATTTTTTGAAGTTGATTCCATGTTTTTTGTGCTTAAAATCGATGTGAGTTTGTATAGGCTACCCAAAGCTAGTTAACTAAAGGCATACAAAGCCAACAAATATCAGTAAATAATCATAAATTCATGATATGAGCTTTAAAATAGGAATAACAATAAAAAATAAGAGTAGATATAAAGATTTTGTTTATAAATATAAGATTACAAAATAGATCCAAAAGCTATATTCCAAGCATCTTTATTTCCTGTAACAATAATAGACATAGATTGTGCCCAATCATTTATAGTTTTTTCATAGTCTTTAACAGATACACGTGATAAATCTAAATTATGCCACCTTGAGCAACCATTCGTTTGTTTAATGAATCAATTATAGGGACTTCTGGTTTTATCTAACTTGTTTGGCCAGATTTTGAAATTTGTTTTATTTCTTCTTGTTTAAAAGAAAAATAGCTAGGATCAACCGCATGTGTTTCATATGGTTGATATATTGGATTTTTATGATCTGAAAATCTAATCAAATCATCCATGTATGGGTTAGATATTTTTTATACTTTTTTTTTACCTCTATATTCTATTTGAGGAGTAGGGTTTAAGGTTCTGGATCTGGTTGATCTTCAGAACTAAAAGAATCTTCATCAGATGTGATTTCATCAGATGAGACTAGTTTATCTTTTACTATCGAGTTAATAGCAAGAATTTTAAAATTATCTTCTATTATGTCATCATCTGCTTTAAAACTACTAACACTGATTGTGTCATAGTTAAGCATAAAATGATAACCATATTTTTGAAAAAGTCATTTATGTTCTTCATAAAAGGTTTCAATAGCATTAAGATAATTAACCCATTGTCTCGGATCTTCAATTTTTTTCATTTTATATTTGAAATTTTTGATTAAATATTTATAAGAGTCAAAGTCAAGTTGTTCTTGTTTCGTCTTTGCTAAGGAATATGAAGATTTTTCATCGTCACCATAATATTACCATAATAAAGACGTTCAAAATCTGTAGATGTATTTGGTGGAACATATCTTTGGTCTATCTTTTCTATAACCAAATCTATTTTATCTTCTATAGTATCCATTTTTACAAATAACTTGGTAAAAAAAGAAGAAGAAAGATCAAACAAACCATTTAGAGCTCTACTTATAGATGTAGTATTAGATTCAGACTTAAGATCTATATGTAAACTATGATTATAAACTTGATCTCTACAAATATAATTATTTTTTGAAGTTGATTTCATGTTTTTGGTGCTTAAAATCAATGTGATTTTGTATAGGTTACCCAAAGCTAGTCAACTAAAGGCATACAAGGCCAACAAATACCAGCAAATAACCACAAATTCACGATATGAGCTTTAAAACAAGGAATAGCAACAAAAAATAAAAGTAGATGTAAAGACTTTATTTATAAAGATAAGATTGCAAGATAGATCTAAAAGCTAAATATTTCCTGTTATCCTCTGCTCTTTTCTTTCAATAAAGGAAAAATATAACATAACTAAGAAAAACTTTTAAGTTGGGTACTTGGTTAGGGAAAATTAAGGTTATTGTTTTAAATTTTATTTTTTATATTATGATTTTTTAGTTTAATTGAAAATTTTCTCGTTTCAAAGTTCTTACATTTATAACAGTATTAAAAAAGGAAAAGTAAAAAGAGTAAAAAATCATTTTTTCTCGTAAATTTTTAAAATTTTAAGAGAAAGTATTTTTTTTATTTACCATCACTTTATTGTATTTTTAAATTATATTATACTTTTTAATATCCTAAAATTATAATGAAATATGATTTTTGTTATTTATTTCATTTTACAACATAAAATGTTTTTATATAATAAACTAAAGTTGTTTTTACTTATTAAATAAATAAATAATTTGCATGTTAAATAAATAAATAAATAAGCATTAAGTTGTTTAACAAGTTAAATAAATAAATAATTTACATATTAAATAAATAAATAAATAAATAATTCATAGGTTACATAAATAAATTATTTATTTATTCTAAAATAAAAGATATAAAAATTTTATATTTAAATTATAAAATATTCAAAAATTAAAAAAAAAATTAAAATAACAATATAGACAACATTTAGTAAATATGGTCATTTCATAATAGATTATATTTATTCAAGATAAATATTGTTTATATCATTTTTATTTTTTTAAACAAATATTCATTTTCGGTCTAGATTTTCCTTTATTTTTTAACACTTGAATAAAAATAGACTATTATCATAATAGACGATGTTTATTTTAACGTGGTATATTATGATAATAGACTATGGTGACTTCAAGTAAATGTCATCTATATATATTTTTAATTTTTTACATGAATCAATATTTTCAATCTAGGTTTTTCTTTTTTATTTTCTGGATAATCAGTATTTTTCAATCTAGGTTCTTCTCTTTTATTTTTTGGATAATATCCTATATGGCTTTTAAATTATTGTAATTTGTTCGATTTGGTACATAAACTAAAAAAGTTACTAAATAGGTACTTAAACTCTGAAATCGTTTATCAATTTGATTTAAAAGTTAACTTTGTTAGCTGAGTTGCTAACTTGGATATTTTAACTGATAAAAATCCATTATTTGGACATAAAATAACATGTAAGCATGACATGGATTGCTTATATAGTCAGATATTGATTAACCCTAAACCTAAATAAAATAAACTTAAATCGAGGTAAAAAAAATCTCAAAATCTAAACTGTAAAAAATCCCCCAAATCGTTTTTTTGTCAATACGTAAAATCTAAATCGTTTTTCTAAGAATCAAACAAGAAAATGATGGAAAAGACATTAAACTAAAAAATTTTAGGTTAGATTCGATTAAACTAGCTTATTGAAGTATTAGATTTCTTTGCTGGAACAAGACTAGTTAGGGGCATCGACTGGCATGAAGAGATTTTTGGCGTATTTGGATTCGATTTTGTGGAGCAAAGTGAAAATCGATTAAGGGTTACGAAAATTTTTAAAGTATACTAATTTTTTTATTCTCTAGTTTAGAGTTACAGTAGTTTTGGAAATGGTGACTTTTCAATAAGAGTTTATATGGGCACAACATTTCACTTTCGTATACCTTTTTATTTGGGCACAACACTTCCTTTTAGTCAATCTTTGCATATCGGACTATGTGTTTGAATTTTGTGATATGGTTCCATTTTGTTTGTATTATTGTATTCTTTATACTTTTAAAGGTTTTATTCATTCTATTTCTGTTGCTTTTGATGCAGCTTAAATAATTGCTTTTATGATGATTCTTTTACACATGCACTTGGATGAAAAGTTTGTGGAAAATCTGAGAATAAGCTACGTAGGTGGGCATGTAGATGTATGGAGTTTTTTATAAAAGATCAAGAGAAAAAAGAAAAAAATAAAGTAGAAGAAGGTAGGTAAGAATAATGGGGCTAGAACAAATCAAAAGGATGATACAGATTACATAAACTTTTCAAACGTAAGTAGTTATAAAAGTTGTGATAATGGGGAAGTTGTATGTAAGAAAGGTAAGGCAAAATACATTGACCCTTTAGATCCAGTTCCTAGGTTTGAGATTGGCATGATTTTTTATGGTCCAAGGCAATTCAAGGATGCATTAACCAAACATGCAATTAAAAAAAGTTTTGATTATAGATACCTTAAGAATGAGAAACATGGGGTCAAGGCTGTTTGTAAACATAAAGATTGTCTATTCCTAATTTATGTTGTGATAGATAACTATGATAGGTTGTCCAAGTAAAGGCACTGAGAAATGAGCATTAGTATACTATTACCTTCAAAAACTTAAGGGTAGATTACAAGGTGTTAGCTGATCATTTTCTTGCCAAAATTAGGATTATTCTTGACTTAAAGTTGGTTGCAATGAAAAGGCTTACCAAAAATGAGTTAAATGTTGATGTCACAATAGGAGTTTATAAGAATGCTAGGATGAGAGCTCAAGACAAAATTACTTGTAGATATCATAATGAGTTTTCATGGTTGTTTGATTATATTGTTGCTCTGAGAAAGGTAGATCCAAATAGACATATAAATCTGGAAATTGAAAGGCCTACAACAGAGCATAAACCAAGGTTTTTGAGGTTGTATGTTTGTTTTAGTTCACTTAGAGAAAGGTTCCAGAAATACTATAGGCATTTGTTGTGTGTGGTGGGTGTTTTTTAAAGGGATCTTTAAAAATTAAACTTTTGGTTACTATTGGTAAAGATACCAATAATCAAATGTATCATATTGCGTGGGCATTTGTGGAAGTGGAGAATAAGCATACTTGGGGATGGTTTTTGGATAACTTAAAAATTGATCTTCATATGAAAGATGGTGCTAGATTCATTATTATGAGTGACATGTAAAAGGTATGTATGATGATTATCTAATTTTATCTTTTGAAGGTTCAGGGTTTGTTACTTTTGAATGCTTAATTAATGTAAGGTTTATGTGATGCCATAAGTTTTGTTATTCCTAAAGTTGAATACAAATTCTATGCAAGACACTAATTTGTTAATTGAAAGAAAACCCATAAAGGTAGTGACCTTCACAAGTAATTCTGGATGTGTAGTAAAGCTACAATAGAAGCTAAGTTCAAAGTAAGAGCAAAGGAACTTGAAGATTTGAAAGGTACAACATTAATTGATATTTTTAAAAAAAATCCTAAGCATTGATCAAAACTATTTTTTAATACTAGATGTTTGTCCGATGTTGTGGATAACAATATAGTTGAGGCATTTAATGCTAGGATTATTCATGCTAGGTATATGTCCATCATTTTGATGTATGAGGAAATTAGGTATTATGTGATGTAAAGAATTGTTGACAATATAACCAGATGTGCTAAGTGGACTAAGTTGCTCTATCCTAGAATTTATGAGAAAATAAAAGAGAATAAGTAACTTAGTGTTTTTTGTCATGTTGTATGGAATGGTAGTGATGGATATGAGGTTGAATGTTGTAAGGATAGATTTATGATAGACATGGGTAAGAGAAAGTGCACATATAAGTAATAGGATTTGACTAGGATACCATGTCCTTATGCCATATATGTCATAATTTTTAAGAATGAAAAAATTGAAAAATATGTTGCATATGTAGATAAGAAAAAAATGTATGAAAAATGCTATAGTTGTGTGCTATCACCTATTCTTTGAGGCAAGTTTTGACCTACCACACAGATAGGAGACATAGACCCATCACTTCTTAGAAAGATGCATAGTAGACCAAAAAAGAACAAAAATATAAAAAAGGGTGAAAGCTTAAATGAGACAAACTTATCAAAGAATGGAATGAAGCTAAGGTATCGAATATGTTTTAAGTTTGGTCATAATTCAAGGAAGTATCCACAAAAAAATGTAAGTTACAATCTGTTTATATGATTTAAAGTTTAATTTACAACTTACTTAACCTAATGTTTTGTTTTTTATGTATTACAGGGTAATAGCATAGGACAAGCTGAAGACATGAATACATCTATACCTTATGAACCTGCAAGATAAGAACACCATACTAGAGTAGTAGCCACACCACCTAAAGTAACCAGAACAGTAGCCACTCCACTCAGAGTGACCAAAGTAGCAACAACACTACCTAAAGTAACCAGAATAGCAGCTACATCAGTAAGAGTGACTAAAGCAGCAACCACACCACCTAAAGTCACTAGAACCAAAGCTAAAGCAATAGCCACACCATCCGGAGTGACTACAACAATAGCCACACCATCTAGAGTGAGTAAAGTAGTAGCAGTAGCCATATCACCTAGAATGACCAAAGCTAAAACAGCAGCCACACCACTCATAGTGACCACAGTAGCATCCACACCACCTACAATGACCAAATTAATAGCCATACCACTCAAAGTGACCATAACCAAAATAACAGCCACACCATCTAGAGTGTCCACAACAGCAACCACATCATCTACATGACCAAAACAGCAACCACACCACCCACCCATATTACAACACCAACAACATCCATAAAGACTATAACAAGCACATTATCAAGATAGACTACAGCAGCCAATGCAATACTAAAGACTACAAAACCCCTAAAGTTACTTGTTCGAAAAGGAAAATAAAAAATTGAGGAAAAACTTGTATCACTTGAAGCCAAATGAAGAAAGTCATGCAAGGAATAGGCATATATGTTAACGAAAAGATAGGATTACAAATAATAAATGTAAGATTCCTTTATTGTGTAATTTTTTGTTTTGCTATTAGATTGTTAGGATTTATGTATATATGCTAATGAATTAGATTTTATCAAATAGTCTAGATTAAATGGTCAGATGTTATTCTAAACAATGCTAAGCGTGCATCAATATCAACAATAGTAGTAAATGATTCTCTGAATAAGGAAATTGATGGTCATTTAGATGGTGTTATTAGAAATGAAGATGAAGAATCTGTTTTGGTTGAGATAACCTATTTATGTATGTTACTAGATATAACTTTGATGCATTGTTTAGTAATACTTTAGTGGTTTCAATATAGGATTTAATAAATGAGTTATTGGGCGTCAATAGGAAGAGAAAAACTTTAATGGCACTTGATGACACTCTAACTCTTCTACATGAGATACAAAATATATAAGAAAACCAGGTTGGAAAAAAAGTCAAAGAGCACCAAGTTCAGCAACACTTCCACCTTTTTGTAAATTTTTTATGCTTTTTATTTATGAATATGATGTATGTTGTTTCTACTATTTTTGGATATTCATGATTAATTTATTGATGTAATGAGTAGTGTATGAAGGTACATTATTAGATGTTGTATGAATTGCTTTTAATCAATAATGAATGAAAGGGTTTCATCTTGTTTCATCTTGTCTATGGATTAATTATGGATGTTGTTTCTATTTTTTTTTTGGATAATCATTATCTATTTCTTTGTGTGTAATGAGCAGGGAATTGATGAACTTGTTTCATGATGGATCATTGATGCATTGGTTTCATCTTGTTTGTGTAATGATAATGGATCTAAATGAATAAATTGGTTTCAATCTTGTTTGTGTAATGATCAATTAGTTTTATCCTCTTTATAGTAGTAATATAAACAACTTTTGGTAGCATATAACAAGGATCTAAACTAGGACACATAGTAATAATTGCTTTCATTTCATTACTTCATCCTTACAGTAATTTAGAATAAAATATACAATTGTTCCACAAATTCTTAAAATTTTTCAATATATCATAAAATAAACCCTAAAATGAAAATGAAAAACACCATCCAAAACACTAGTAACACAATCTTGTAATAGCATATTAGTCTTTGACCCTTTGCTACCAAATCCTTGTATGATTTCTTTTTTATTTTTGAAACTCAAACCTCATTCAAAAGCCTAATAATTTCATTATTATTGCAACTTTCCTTCATTACGGTATTTTCTTTCCTTAACTCTTTGTTCTCAAACAATAATTTGTCCTTTTCAAATCTCAATTCCTCATTATGATTTGCATTTTCATTGTTTAACAAATGCTCATCTTCAACCCATGAAAAAAAATCACAATCCACACCCTATAAAACGTTAATAGAAACAAATTTAGTTTTATCTATCAACACAATACTAGCTTTATATAAATCAACAAATGTAAAGAATACATGTTTGAACTTTCCACATCCATAAAATTTTCTTCCTGGTTTCTTCAATATTGTCGACCTACGAATTGGAGCCATTACTCCAACCGATTAAAGTAAAATGATTTCTTGTTCTTGAGCTACAGCTTGATCGTGACTGCCCAGAATGTCCACTTCTCTTCGATGAATCTTCAATAGAACCTCCGTATCTTCTTTTAGCCATCTTGCTTTCTTCGTTTGTCATTGATTTTGTGAAGGTTGTAGCTTAGATTTCATAAGGTAACAGCTTTGATTTCATAAGCTTCCCCTTGCTAAAACCTTCACAAGCTTCGATTTTGCTAAAATTTCAAAAAGTTTTTCGAATTTGGGGTTTACGGTTTAAGGGAGAATTTTTTTTTTTTTTACTTATTCAATTTTTTTTAGAATATATGGCCTCATAAGCAATCCATGTCATTTTGTGTCTAGATGACGGATTTTTATTAGCTAAAATAACCAAATCAGCAACTCGGCTAACGGAATTAACTCTTGAACCAAATTGATAAACAATTTCAGAGTTTAGGTACCTATTAGTAACTTTTTTAATTTAGGTACCAAATCCAACAAATTAAATAATTCAGAGGCCATATAAGACATTATCCCTTTATTTTCTAATGATCTTCAACCTTTTTAAGTAAGCTGATATAGTATTCTGGACAAAAATGTTTAAGAACCATATTTAGAGCAGTGATTCTATATATTGAAAGTAATAAAAAATAAAAGTAAAAAAATCGAATGAAAGAAAGAGATTACCTCGTTAATAAAGAATAATTCATGATCTTTAATATGAATTTGAAGATGTTTACTTGAAAATATATAGTTTATATCATTTTCATTTTTTATTTAACATATAATTTTTTATTTATTTAATAATTTAATATGAAAATTATTTATTCATTTAACATGTAATTTATTTTTATGATTTACATGTCATGTATTATTCACATAACATCAACTAATAATATAACTAAAAGCAACATAATAAAAGAAGTTATTATATAATCTTACATTCTCTAATCAATTTAGTGAAACAAACACATAAATTTAGTTTTATCCAAAATCTATCAGGTAAAATGATTAAAGAAAAAATCATTTTTCTTTTAAAAATATTAGATTCCGCAAAGTAAATGCCTCTTTTAGATTTAGGGGCAAAAAGATTAAAAGAAAAAAAAATATTTTCTTTATATGCTATCTCTATGTTCTGCACATGTTCTCAGATCTTCATTTATATTTGTAAGCAAGGTGAACAAAGTCCCTGAAGAGTAATAACGGTACAGTAAAATGCCATGGCTTTAGACCGTGGTGTCTCTGCACAAGACAAACAATAGCTATGTCATGCTATCTCAATGCATAAACGAGAGGAATTTTGGTTGTTGATGCAGGAAAGTCTTACCATTAGTGGGAAACATCCATAACAGTGTAGTGAAAGCATTATTCTGCCATAGCTTTGGAACTTTCATGTTGACCATAATTCTCACCTCAGACAAATTTTATTGTTTCCACTGTTGGCAATGGTTGCAAAATTACCATACAGATGTAGCCTTTAAATTAACAGAAAGTGAATGATTAGATCGACATAAAACAGCTTTGGAAAACTTAAGAAATCAAAAGGCATTGAGCTGTGTTAATTGTTCTACATTAAGATACGAAATTGCTATTAGATATTAATAGAGCTTATTTCTAAAGGAAATGATCAGTGCAGCGATACCCTTTTTTCTAAAGGCCATTACATTAATTTTACTTGGGGGTTTTTAACTGTCCAGGATCGTCTATGGACCATCTTGGATTTGAATCAATCTTGTTAATTTCATTTTTATACGATTGAATTGTTCAATACATTTCGGTTATTTCGAAAAATAGTACACTTAAAAGTAATTTTTTTTATACCTAACTTAATATCGAATAATACTGATTGTTTTTATTAATTTTAGTTGGTTTCGATTAGATTCAATGGATTAGCTTTTATTTTTTGATATATGAATGTGGAATATATTTTGTAATTTTTAAGTTATATTTTATTGTTTAATTATTTTTAACCAAAAATGAAATTAATGGATAAAATAATTTTTGAAAGTTGAGTTTCTCTATTTTTTTTCATGCAATTTGTTTGTTTTTTTTTTACATTTTATTTTGATAGTATTATTTCCTATACTATTAAACTTATTGATTTGATTTTTGAATATATTGTATATTTATTTTACATATTATTAATAATATTATTATGTACAAGTCCATATATATTTTTAAATATATTTATATTAAACCGAAATGTCTAACACAATATACTAAAACAACTAGTGTTGATAAATATAATTTTTTTAAAAAAATCAAAACATCATTCAATACAATATTAAAAATTTTAGTTTGAATCAATTATAGGATAGTAAAAATTCAAAATATCATCCAATACAATATTAACAATCTTGGTTTGAATCGATTGTAGAGTAGTATGGACGGTCTATGATCCAAACCAATACTATTAGGTGATTTTCAACCCTAAATACTTATCTAATTACTTATCCATTTGTCTCAAAAAGATCTAACATAAGATTGAATTATATTACTGAATATAAATAGTTATATATATAATTTTTAAAAATATAAAAAAAAATTGATTTCAAAATATAGATTATATATAAATAAAAATCCACTTACATTAATATAAAACATTTTTTCTTTGGATCAAAATATTAAAGTTAAGTATTATAATTTAATATTGATCCAAACATGAAAGTGTATAACACTTGTTTTGACCAACATCAATGACCCAGCATCGTCATAATGTTTCAAAAAAAAAAAAGGTTACTAATATAATTATTTCATATTGCCGAAAGTTTGTAAATTTGCTACCATTTGTTATCTTCTTGATAACATAAAAGGAATGCTATCAAATTGCCTCACGCCCTCACCTGTTATTGCTTGTCCATCCACGCCAATATCCCCAGTAAGAAGTGGATGTATGTAATTTGAATTTTTTTTTAATATTTAATTGTAATATTGGATTCATGAATTTGGACTATGTGTTTGTAATTTTTCTTAATTATATTAAAAAAATTATTATCTAAAAACATATTTTAAAAATTAAATTTAAGATCAATTTTTAACTACATCGTATCGACTTTACTTAATAATTTATAATCTTAAAAATTATAAATTAGTTAATGATCCAAAATTTTTAAATCGACTCTATATAAATGGTTTATGATCTTAGCTCACGGATTGCTTATCCGAATTATGTACACCCTTAATTATACGGAGGTCAAGAACCATGCAAGATTTTGATTCAGTTCTAGATAAGGAATCCTCAAATAGAGTTAAAAAAAAAAAAAAAAAACCTCTGGGCAACCTCTTTGAGGGCTTGGTCTGCTGTGGCCACTTATTTATTCATTCAAGAAATTAAAGAGACGTTTCATATGTATGGCAAATTCTTAGGTTTAAAAATCCTAAATTTTTAAGTAGATAAAGATAAATTTTAATATGAATAATCATATGATTTGTTGATAAAATATTAAACTAGATTCAAATCATAATTTCCAAACAATAAAAAAAAAATTTTAATTATCAAGCATACTAATCATTTTAATCTTTCATATTCACTACTGTCCAAACATATATACATTGGATTCAATTGATAGACAAGAGCATATATCTTGGATTAAACAGAGAACTTTGCTTGAAATTTACATTTTTTTAGTATAAATAGAGGATCTATTTTATTTTAAAGATTACCAACTTAATTAATTAACCCATAACATAAAGAAGAAAAAAAAAGTCAAAAACTAATGGAATCTGTTAAAAACAGAACAGGTGAACAAAAATATGATAAAAATGGAACTCAGAAAAACAGATTAAACAAATAAGAAGAGTGCAAACAGCATGCAACAAGGAAACAGAAGTAGTAACTCTTTCAGGCATACTAAAAAGACAAAAGACAGAAAAATAAATGGAACAACTAGTAAATCAAAGGATGCCAACTGAAGATTTTAGAACCATGGGAGCTTCCAAAAGCTTGGAGGAAACGAGTCTCTGCAGCAGCATTTATTTAGTTAATGTCCCAATACAATCATCTCGGACGATATCTTTATGTCTTTGACAATCTTGTAAGTATCATCAAAATCTTCTTCTTCTTCCGGGTAATCGGCACATTGTTGGCTGTCGTCAGGATGTGCACGTTTACATTCTTCAGCACCATCACCAGCTTTGCTAGCTTTAACCAACATGGAACATACAAGCAGTGTCATGAAGCAGAAAACAATCATACCTCTGGTTATGGCCATTCTTCTTTTTCAAATGCCCAAAAACAGTGATTAATTATTCTGATTTGTGTTGATGAGTTTGTGGCAAGTGGTAACTAGAGACTGAAGCAGTGCGAGATTTAAAGACAGCTTTGGTTTACTATTTTTAGAGGATAAGGTGAATATGTGGCCCTTCAGCCCTTCAGGGATGTTGTTAGATCAGTTGAGTTAAGCTGGTATTAAGGTAGAATCCGCAAATTTGCAGCTTGGTTTTCCAACTACCTTATCTCAATAACACTTGGATTAATGCTGCTGCCTCCCGATTGCAATACCCACAAAAATGGAGACGCTAGCTATCTGATTGCCAGGCCCTCAAAAAGGATCTTCCCAAAATGAGAAATAAATGTTTATGATTTAATTATTGCATATGCGAGAAAAAGTAGATTATATTGCCAATAGCTATATGATCCGTTGACAGAATATTAAATTTTTAATTCAAGCAATAAGAATTCAAATTCCTAACAATCCTGTTATTTGCTTGACCTTCCTAATTGAGTCTTGGTGTAACTTTCCGATTACCTAAATAGACTAGACATTTTGATTTTTAATTGCTCATTTAATGCAACATAATGGAAACAACATTCAATTTTAGAGATGGCGCCCATGGACTAGATTTGTCATATTGATGTTAACTTGACTATCCAACTGTATTCTAAAGTTTCATCCACAGCAAACATATCATTCGGTAAAGAAATGGGCTCGATAAGTAACTTAACAATGTAACCTGGCAAGCTGCAACTCCATAGCAACGGTTCCTGAAGTTCAAATAAAAGCTGCAGACAAAATCAAGTTAATTAAGTTGAATTTAGGTTTGCAAGTCCGGATGGACCGCCCAGCCTATTAAGTCTTGAACAGGAAAAACCTGCAGATAAAAGCTAAGTCCTAAGTAGCCTCCAAAAGGGTTAAGTTAAATAACAGAAGCTGAGAAGTCGGCATCATTTTCGAATTCATAAATGTCACAATATTAGTTTCACGCAGTCCATGGTAGGAGCACCAAATTAAGGCCTCTTTCTTTGTTGCGGGAACCTTTTAATGTTTTACTTTTACATATCTTAATTTTGGACTGACATTTTCCCACTCCCATGCACTCTTACTCAGAGCCTTAAATTGTACAACTGCTCATCTACCGTCTCCACCAAAACATTAGAGTTTGCAGATTTCTCCTCCTTTCTTCTTCGCCTCTTCCCTTGAGACAAACAATAAATGATATCCAATAAATATGGCTTTGCCTTCTAGAATGGGTTTTCAGCTACCTATCCTTTCAACATAAATAGTGTCAGCTATTATATCCAAACCAGATTTTTATGGCAGCCAAAATTTCATTTATTTCCACTTTTAAGACCAACAGAAGCCTTTATCTCATTTCTTACCTCACTTTGTTTAATATTAGTAATAATTTCTCAATTTTCCATATTATATTAATTACATATATGAAAATTATAGCGCGTTCCTCAATGGATTCAAATTTGTTGAAAAGTTATAAAAAAAATAATTTTTTATGAATTCGTTGATTTAATGCAGATAAAGTTAGATATATACCGATCAAAGTCCAAATTCTCTTTACTGTTTAATAAAAAATATATTCCCTTATGACCTTTATTAACTTCAGCTGAGCCCAAGTGACTTACATTGACCAAATATAGGGGTACCCATCTCTCTCTATATAAATGTACATGTTGCAGAGTTATGCACCTTAACTCCAAAGTTACAGGTAACATGGCAGTGGTTAGAAGCATTGTAGGGATTTATGCTTTTGTCTGGTATGAATTGTATTTAGGGTAGGCAACCCAATCCGTTTTCGGTGGATTTCCAGCCGACTCAATCTCTTAAGGTCAATTTTTTTTTTTAAATCAAGTTTCGGGTCGGATCGAGTTTGAGTTTTAGGTAAATCGACCTGATTCGATATTTATATAAAAATTAAATTTTTAATTAATTATTTAATTTTTTATTTATATATATTTATATAATTATATATTTAAATATTTATATTTTAAAAATAATATTTTATATTTTAAAAAATAATATTTTATTAATTTTGGGTCGAATCAAATCAAGTATGATTTATACAAATATCGAATCAGGATCGGATATGAAAAAATTTAAAAAAAATTCGGGTCGTGTCAGACTCGGGTTTAATGGATAAAAAGTCGGATCAAGTTCGGGACGAACAAAAACTCATCCCGATCCGACCCGTCGACGACTCTAATTGTATTCACGGTAACATTAGCCATAAGTTATCTATGCACTAATTTGTTAGTAGAATCTATAATAGATGAGTGAATTTTTTCTATCTATTTAAATTTAATAGATTATAATCAATTTGTGGATTAAATATGTACCAATCATTAGCCTATACATTACAATATAATTTTATTTATTGAAATAATTAGTAATATGTTTTTGTTATTATATCTATGTATATCCGGATGAGGTAAAAGATAAAAAGTAATATCATGATATGAAGTGATGAACCTTCGTTAATTTTTCCAGTGTATGTGATGATCTAGAGCTCTAATGTAAAAATATTTCGACCCATGCTCAAATAAGGATATCACAATAACTAAACTCCAAATTCCAAGTCACCAAATAAAACAAAACTTTCATAATGCAATGCTTAGAGATAATATCATTTACTGTAGAATTTTTATCGAATTGATTGTTTGATCTAAAGTGGTGCTTTATAATTTGCCATATCAATTTAAACTTGCCATAAATATTTTACTCTTCCGAAATCTTATCACCATGAAAGCGCGAGCAAAGATCTAATTAATATTAAAGTGACAATGTCATTGATACAAATATTGTTGGATTGCATCTCTTATAAGATATTGTTTAGTTCGGAGGCTTAACAGCATGTTGTCGTGACTTTATCTTTGTAAAAAGGGCTTTGGTAAAAAATTAAGAACTTGCTTATAAGCCACAATCTAATTCTTGGTTATTAAAGAACATTTAGCCTCTCTAGTAAAGGTAAGGAGTATGCACAAATTGTGTAATTTTTTTTTCAAGTTCTTAATTTACTTTTAAACTCTTCTATCTTAATATTTATCTGGTTGAATAAGACATTACGTATATAAATTTCTTTGAATTCGTAATTTTTAAATTTCAACTCAAATAACATATCAACTGATCAAGAGATACTTAACATAGATTTAATAATTGTTAGATTGCATCTGAGACAAAGTAGTCTGTTTTGAGAACTTTACAAACCGCCCTCATGAATTTATCCTAAAATGCCTGGAAGAGGATAGACCCTCATACAAATCACAGTCGTGAATCCTTGATTATTAGCAATGTGAGATCTTTCCCGAACAAATATGCTTCCAAATCTTTGTATGAGAAGAAAAATAATTTTGTTATCCCCAAAGTGCTATTGTATCTAATTAAATAATATATTTGCTTTTGGAAATGAAAAAAACAAATTGAAAAAAGAGTCACAATCATAACTTAAAGTTGAATAATAAGCATGAGTCCTAGAGAGAAATTTTAGAGTCGTATGGATAGTCTTAGTTATAGTCAATTTAAGTTAGCTTAGCCTTCGTCAAAGCAATGAAAAATAACGATATGGCATGCTTCATAATTTTATTGGGTGACAAAATGTTGGGATAGAGATTTAATTAATTAGGCCAAATCATTAGGGATCCTTTCGGTTTTTTTTTTTTTTTTTGGTCTAATATTTTTGCATTGGCAAATCTTTAAAATTTTTTTTGGACTGTTGCATGTACTCCTTAAAATAATTTCTTAAGATTAAAGGGTATTTTACGTTTTTTAGGAGTATTTTTAAAGAATGTAAATATCATTTCATTTTTTGGTAATTCAATTAGGGATATCTTTGTTTGTTATTTGGATTTAATTTCATTTCAAACGATTTTAAAGATATATTTTTGCATATTAATATGGTACTTTCAAAATTTTACTTTTAAAATGATATTCACAAAAATAAATTTTTGGTTGATAAAGAAATTAATAGAACTCCTCTCTTTCTTTTCCATGTGGACTGCTCCTGTGGGTCAAAATTTTCAAATTTAAATATATGAAAATATCTTACATTTTCTTTTTTTGAAGGTTTATTAATTAGGAACCATCAATTAATTAAGTTGATGGAAATGGAAATAAAATTAATATTTTATCATTTAAACAGAAAGACACAAATACCAAGATCGCCAATTAAAATGTTTTATGTTTTATTAAATAACCTTTTGTAATAGCAAGAAACTTTTTGTGTTACTTGTTTTAGCTTATATTTCGTGGTCAACAGATATGTTATATTGATATAATATTTTATTTTTAATTTTATTAATTAAAATTTTAATTTTAACAATCATAAATAGCAAAAAAAAAAATTATACTTTGCCCTCGATAAAACATACCATATGGTAAGTTCTATATATAATTTCAAACTCCGGATATTTCTTTTTTGTTAAATTATTGAGAATTACTGGTAAAAACAAAAATTAATTCCTTCCCGACATAAATTATTGATCTTTCTTTTTTTTTTTTTTCTACTATATAATTTCTAAAAACAAATACTACATGTAAGAGTTTTCTTTACCGCAAAGTGCAAAACTCTTTATGTCAGCTCCTGGTTAGCCCCTCTCTACACCAATGGAACAGAAAAGGACACATGTAGTTGGTGCAGGTAGATATTTCTTTTATTATCATTTTCCATTAAAACTCCCACCAAACCGCTTTATATTTAATTTGTTTAAACTTTCGATTCAGTTTCCTAAGCCTCAGATCTGCTTGCAGAGAGGGTAGTGAAGTGAGTTCTGATGAAATACGCAAGTGAAATGTCTTACACTACATGTCTTTCATGGCTCTTCTTATCTTTATCTCTAACACTTTTCACTACAGCCAGAGCCAAAGTTTCGGCCATCATAGTGTTTGGAGACTCCTCCGTCGATTCGGGAAACAATAACGTGATTTCCACAGTTCTGAAGAGCAATTTTCAGCCTTATGGTCGTGATTTTTACGGTGGTCACCCGACTGGACGCTTCTGCAATGGCCGAATACCTCCTGATTTCATCTCTGAGGCTTTTGGACTCAAGCCAGCTGTTCCAGCTTACTTGGATCCAGCCTATAACATATCAGATTTTGCCACTGGAGTTTGTTTTGCCTCTGCTGGAACTGGCTACGACAATGCAACCTCCAAAGTGCTTGTAAGCCACCGCTCGAATTCCATTTACTTGGGTTATTTCGGTTTGTGTTATTGCTCAAATATCATACATGTTTTGCAGAATGTGATACCACTATGGAAGGAATTAGAGTACTACAAGGAATACCAACAAAAACTGAGAGCCTATGTTGGTGTGAAGAAGGCAAATAAAATTATGAGGGAAGCCTTGTACTTGATGAGCTTAGGGACGAACGATTTCCTAGAAAATTACTACATTTTTCCCACCCGAAAATCCCAGTTCTCAGTGAGACAATACCAGGGTTTCCTGTTGGGACTTGGTGAGAATTTCATCAGGGAACTCCACGGTCTTGGAGTTCGGAAGCTGTCCATCACAGGCCTTCCTCCAATGGGGTGTTTGCCACTGGAGAGGGCCACGAATATCCTGGGTCAAAATGAATGTGTCGCTGAATACAACAATGTGGCTCGGGAATTCAACAGGAAATTGGCAGGATTGGTGGCTAAGCTGAACAAAGAGCTTCCTGGAATGCGAATGGTGTCTGCACCTGCTTACGACATTTTCTATCAAATTATTAGCAGACCCTCACTCTTCGGTAAGTACTCTTTTACTGCAATTTTCCTCTTTCTTACTTCACCTGTAAACGAAAAGATTAGTGGACTGAACCATTTTTCATTATTTTTCTTTAATTAATTGCTTGAAACAAAAAATGGTAGAAAAATTAATTTGGAAGAAAATTAATGTGTTTTATAGTGATGGATATGAGATGGTCAATTAATATTATTTTTAACTTATTTTTTTGTAAGATGTTTTTTAGTATTCTTAATAATATAAATACGTGTATAAAAATATATTAATAAAAAGTTGAGTTTAAAAATTATTAAAAAAAATATTATTATATCAAATGTTTAAAAATAAAATAAATTTTAAATTAATGGTAGAATTACTAATCACACAATCTTTCAATAAACATAAAATCTTTTTTTATTCTTTTATATTTTATATCTAAAATTAAAAAAATATTCAAACCAATAATTTTTATAAGGTTAAATAGATCGTTAAAAAAATCTTACAAACAAGAAAAATAAATATGTTTTTAAAAAATGAAGTTGAAAATTTTGTAATTGAAAATTAATTGTGTTTTTAATAACTTTTTAAATAGTTCTAATATGATTTTTGTGTTGCAAATATTGTAGACGCAACACTAGATAGAGATTTAGAATAATTAAAAGTGAAATATAATATGAATGAAGAAAAGTTTAAAATTAAGTTGGATTTTTTATTGTTGAAAAAATTAAAAATTTAACGTCACGTGATTATGATTTAAAATTTGCAACAAAATTTTTAATTTTAAAGATTTTTAAATAATAATTAAAAAGTACAATAGAAAGACAAATAACAATGTAATTTTAACTTTCTTAAAATGCAAAGTATAAAATTAAATATAATAAAACTATAAAAAAATATTAACAGTATTAGATTGAAAGATCATTTAAATTTGTTTAATATAAATGCATATAAATATTAAAAGATTTTAAAATATTTGGGGGAGGGGCCCCTCAACCATATATGAGCTCCGCCCCTGGTTTTATAGGAGTTGGGATATTAATGCTTAGCTTATATATGTACCTAAACTTTAAATATGATAAAATAAAAATCACAGTGATCAAACCCCAATCAAATTCACACAATTTAATAAAAATTATTGTTGATTTCGTACGTATTAATACTTTTATAAAGGATCAATTTACACATATATATAATTAATTTTTCATATCTCATTATGTTATTTATATTTATTTGATCTAACAGTTAAATTTTTTGTTTTATTCACATATATTACGTATATCAAACTTTAAATTAATTAAAATATTTAATTACTTATTCTAAAATAATAAAATTGCAACATTTTTAGATCAAAATATCCTATCAATTCAAAATTTTAACAAATATGAGTATTATTATTAAAATTTGATTTATAAAAATATTAATCCATTACAAAATAATAAAGAGATAAAAAAAAATAGTACGATTGAATTGATTTGACCAATAAATATTGTTGTATAAATAATAATGGGCAGTGCTTAAAGCCTGCCATATGATCCAAAGAAAAGGCACGTAGGGCAGTTGCCATCTAAGACACTGGTAAAAGCTTTTAATGACTGTTAAATGGGGAAACAAGCCAACAGCTCTCTGGCTTGAGTCTTCAAAACTCAATCCTACCATTTGGGCTTTGGCAAACACGGCCGAATTGTATTTCGACAACATCATAGATAATTTTTTTAATTTTGTATATTTTTTAATCATTAATTATAATAAATTTAATAAAAAATTAAATCATTTTTTCTATTTTTAGTTATTTTCTCATTATTTAAATCTCTTAAAATTAAAAATTAAAAAAATATATAAATTTTTTAATTTTACAATATATAAATTGATTTCTCATTTATTTATATATATATATATTTAAACTATCTCCTAAAAGATAATTTGTTAACATCTATCTACTATTAAATTATTATTTTTTTACACTTTCAATATTATAAATTTATTTTTTTATTTTTTAATCAAAATATAAAATTAAAATATTCAAAAATAATAAATGCAAATTCTGAAAAAAAAAAATCTAAAAGAAATCAAATCTCAGTCTTACACTTCCTCTCACCACCACTGCCAAATGCCAACTAAAATCACATAATGACCCATACAGCCTAAAGCAACCTTCTTAGCCCTTCAACCTACCACCTATCCGAAAACATAAATAAAAAGAAAAGCGAAACAGTTAAAAATCAACGCCATCTTCGTCAAGAGGAGCCACGCAAAGCACACAATAAAAACACAAAAAAAAAAAAATCAAAAAAGGGTTTTGGTTTGAGGTTTTCTAGAGGGTTTCGAGGCATTTAATTTGGTGATGGGGAGGCATGGGTTAGATAAATAACATACTAGGAGCTGCAAGTGTTTTGAACGGTGGAAACGGATTTTTTGAGGAAGGCCGTGGGTTTTGAGTTAAGATTTAAGAAAATCTGTTGGGTTTTTGGAAAACTAAACGAAGAAGTATAAAGAGAAAGAAAAGAGGAAGATTTCAGTGTCTTTTGGTGAGAGACGAATTCCAGCGAGTATCGCCTAACAACAAAGGGCGTGGCGACGCCGGTGAAAACTATGGAAATATGGATTTTTAATGAATTCGATTATTTTGTTAGAAAGAGGAAGAGAGTTTTTTATTTTTTTAGAGAAAAGAAGTTTTAGAGAAAGAATAAAATGAAAAATGAAAAAAATATTTATTAAGGTGCAAAACGCACCGTTTAGGGTGAGGTAAAAATATTTACCCGACGGGGCCGGCACTGGTTTGACTTAATTATGTCTTGATCATTAAAAAACATTTTAGGAATGATATCAGAAACTAATTAAAATATAATAATAATAAGATTTCAGCCTCTATTTTATATAGGTAATACTTTTAAATGAAAATTTATGATAAATATTTCATAATAGCATGAATTATATGACTTATAAGAACATATAAGAATTAGATGATATTATATATATATGATTTATTGTAGATAATTTACAATTAATAATAATGAATTAAAGTTAATTAAAGAAAATTATTTCAAATTTTAAAACTATAGAAAATATTAAATTTGATTTAAGATGAAGTACACCCTTAAATTCAAGTGTTTTGCATGTAGTTGTATAATAATATATTTACAAGTTATGATGAGTAGAGGTGTTCATGGGTTAAGTTGAATTTGGATTAAATTTATATTTGATATTAATAATTTATATATTTATTTAAATTTAATCTAATTCAAATTTTGGATTTCAAAATTTTTTCAAATCCGATTCAAATTAAAAAAAATAAATTATAAACTCATCCATTAACTTAACTTATATAATAAAAATTAAAAAAATATGATTAAATTGAGTTTAATGAAATTATATTTAATTCATATTATATAAAAATTAAAAATAAAAATTATATATATAAATTAAAAATAAAAATTAAATTTAATAAAAAATATATAATTTTTATATATCTTTAAGTTAATTTTTATATAATTCATATATATATATATATATGAATTTGGATTGAGTTAAGTTGGGCTCAGATTTTAAATTTTTTGTTCAAAATTTGGTCTAAAATTTAAACGAATTTAAAAATTATATTAAAACTCTTTTAACATGTTTTAATTTTTTGTCCAAATCCTTTCAAAATTTGGACGTATAACTTAACTCTTGAATAGGTCTAATAATGAGTATAATTTGAATATTAAGTGACTTTTTAAGGGATGGATATTTGATATTAAAAACTATCTAGTAAATCACTTATAAAAACAAAAAAACTTGATTCATTATTAAGACAATGACTTATAATATTGTAATTTATTAGTAAGTAAAATACTATTTTGTTTCACGTACAAACAATTGATTTGCTTAAATACCTTATGGTTAAAATAATATAAAAACTCTTGAATTTTATCCCTTTATTTAAACAAATTTTTATATTTTTATTGCATTTAAATAAATTTTTAACATTTAATTTGTACCATAATAAATTTTTAATATTTAATTTTTATCCAAATAAAATCTTTAATCTAAATTAATTTTTAATTTAAAATAAGGGCTTATATATATTTTGAACAAAAAATAAGAACTTGTATAAATACAAATAAAATGATAAATGTTTATTAAGTAGAATAAAAGTATAATTGCTTATTTAAATAAACTTGAATAGTTTAAATGGTTTCTTTTTAGTATTTTAGCTTCAATTTGACCTCTTTTTCCATGGTTTAGTATTTTGAATCCCTGCATATAAAATGCACTAAAAATTGGAGAAGTGAAATTTTGTTAAAAAAATTGGTTGCAGGATTTGAGGTGGCAGGATTGGCTTGTTGTTCAACAG
Source organism: Durio zibethinus (assembly GCF_047325235.1). Lineage (NCBI taxonomy): Eukaryota > Viridiplantae > Streptophyta > Magnoliopsida > Malvales > Malvaceae > Durio > Durio zibethinus. The sequence goes on from NC_143182.1 coordinate 11,002,503, forward strand.
GGACATTTGAAATGAGTTACCTTTGCAGTCAGTTTAATCCATTTACATGTAGTGATGCCAATAAGTATGTATTTTGGGATGCTTTCCATCCTACCGAAAAAACAAACAAAATCATCTCCGATCATCTCATTCCAGGTCTTTTAGCTAAGTTTTCTCATTGATTTGCGATGACTTTGGCTATAGCTATTCATAATTTATTCCTATTATGAGCTACTATTTTTAATTTAAGAATTATAACGTTCGTTTCTCTCTCTCTCTCTCTCTCTCTCTCTCTCTCTCTCTCTCTCTCTATTTATATATAGTACACGACTTTAATCATGCAGGTCAATTTTTTGTAATTTTAATGTATAATCTGCCATTTTAATGGTATGGAAAAAATAAAAAATCAATTCAAATTATAATATTTGGTTGAATAGGGGTTTTCATTAGATTCAGATATTGGATTTTATTTTGCTTGAAATAGGCTTAAGTATAATCTAAATACTTAAATAAAAATTAAATAATTATTTAAAGTTTTACCACTTTATTGTAATCAATTGAACTCTTAAATATATATTTTTATTCAATTAAATTTTTAATTGAATAAAAATGAGTGTCTTCATATAATTATTTTGCACTTAATAAAAGTTTAATTAATAACAATAAATATTTAAAAGCTTAATTGGATATAATAAAATAATAAAACTTGAATGATTATTTAATTTTAATTCAAAAGCTCTTTTTATACTTATGCCTTTAAATATATTTTAAAAATATTTTAACATCTTTAAAATATTTTCAAGCCTTGCGGATTGAGTCAGACCTTGAATACAAGTTTCAAAAAATTAACCAAGCTTGACTCGACCTGATTTATGACACCTGATCAAGTTCAAGTTTTCTAATCGTAGGTCCTATAGTCCATGCATGCTTTCTCCACTTTCAAGTTTCCTAGCTAGTTTCTGCTCAGCACATTGTAACTTTACCTCCATGCCAAAACAATGTTCTATAGATTGCTTATTGTCAGAGGAGGTAATTAATTTCCATTTTAATTTTTTTATATTTAAAATTATCTCCTATTCATTAAAATTAAAAATTCAGCACATTATTAACAGATTACATGATTGTTAACAATTGATTTTCATTTTAGCAGAATCAATTTTGTTTTGAAATATATTTATTTAGAAGCTTGATCTGAATCTAGAAGCTCGTGCTTTGTCGCAGGAATAAAATAAAATTATATATTAAGGTTTAGACAAATTTTTTTATTTAATTTTAAAATAACATATCAAAATTTAGTTTGTGATACATATTTTAAATCAATGAGAAAGCATATATATATATATATATATTAGATAGAAGCTCGCACTTTGTCGCAAGAGTAAAATAAAATTATAGATTAAAGTTTAGAGTTTTTTAAGATTTAAGGTTTAAAGATTCTATTAAGATTAATACCTAACAATTCAATATAAAAATAATTGTATTTGCAACTCAATACAGAATAAAACCTACCATTTGAACACAAACAGAAAAATTTATTACTTTGAAACATCAAATACGAAGGGAAAGTAATGGCATAACAAATATTATGGATAATTAATTGATTGCAAGTCATATGTTTATAAAAAGGTAAAGAATAACTTAGAAAACATGGTAGTTCACATAACAACAATATACTTATACTATTTTTGTAGTGACAAAATATTCATCTTATTTATTAGAGTGATGGAAAAGGTATTTTGGTAGAATACCTTGATTTTTGTTGGGTCAAAGTTAAGGAAGAGGTCTGCAACAGATGCTTGTCCTATATATAAAAATAATCCTTAGAGAATAGTATAGTGACATGTGGCAAGTTCATTGCTTGCCATGTGTTATTTTTATTGTTTTTTATTTTTTTTTTCAAATATTTCTAATGTTATTATGTTAACATGTGAAAAACCCTTTACTTAACATGTAAAAATTTTTAAAATAAAAAAATTCAAAAAATTTATTTGCTTATATAATAAAAAAAACATAGTAAGAGTTGAGTATAGAAATGTCGTTGTTGTTGACAATTACAATACCTTCAAATATTTTTGTAAAGAAAAAAAAAAGCAAATAGATAATAAAAAAAATCCATAAAAATATATCTAACTTATCAAAGAAAATTCAAAATTTTAAAACTAACCAACATATTAAATTTCAATAAATTATTGTGACAAAAAAATTGCAACTAAAAATAATCAATTGAAAAAATAATTTACATGAAAATCAACTAAATGATCTCCCAAAAAATAATAACTTTTTTTAAAAAATTATCGGATCAATAAATTTAAATATTTTTAAAAATGTCTTTTAAAAACAAAAAATATATAATTAAAAACTTAAAAATATTATATTTAAGATTTTTTAATAAATTACAAAAAAATAACAACAACTAATCTATACAAACAATCATATAAAAAACTCTAGATATAAGATTTTCAAACCTTTTTTTTAATCTACAAAATTTAAAAACTAAAAAAGATAGCTTTTTTTAAATTATTTTTTGTAAAAATTAAAAAATCTCCATTTGAAGCAGGGGCAACATTCTAGTATAAATAAATATTATAGAGAATGGGGTCCAAGTATACAGGAAAATGATTTATATCAAGTTTCATAAGACGAAGATGTATAAAAGATAAATTAATTGATGAAAAATGAATGGAAGAAAATGCTAAAATAGTTTTTTTTTTTTTTTATATATGTTAGAGATTGAATTTTTATGATTTTATATTTAAGTTAGGTCCCTTTGTCTATTATCAATTGATTTTAGCTAAATTAGATACTGGTATCAAAATTCAAGTTTTATTTTGTAATTCTTGCCTTATATATCTTTTTCAACCTTGTCACATGATAATTTTGCCTAAACATGATAAAGTCTTACCTTATACCTTTTTTAAGTATATCATGCAATAAGTTTATGTGATATTGGCCTATTAAAGTTGTATTATTTCTTATTCGTTAAATATTGAGTTTCTTGTGATTTTGTTTACGTTTAACTTAGACCCTTTTATTAGACTTGTCCAAAAAGGTCGAGCTACCCATTAAAAAATTGTGAGAGCTTGGAAATGAATTTTAAGTCCGTTAAATGGGTTTGAACTTAATTCTAAACTTATTTTAAAAAATGCACCGACCATTAGACATGACATTTAAGACTCACACATGATTTAATCCGAATAATTTTTATATATTATATATATATATAATTATATTACATAAAAATAAATAACTAACTAATAATATATATGCACACATTAATACTTTATATCTACATGTATAAATCTCATTCAAACACCAAATTAAATTAACAAAGTCATTTTTTGAGTTTTTATTTTGTTGATTATTTATTTTGTCATAATTAATATTTATTATAAAATTTATTTTATTTTTATTTGAAAAAATTAAAATCTGAATAAGCTTGGTAAGGCTTAGACAACTTTTTTTAAAAATAAGTTGAGCCTAAACATAAAATTGAGACCAATGTTTCAAGTCGGGCAAACCTTGACAAAGTTAAAATTTATAAATATCCTATTTAAACTCAACTCAAATTCGATTAGACCTGATTCATGAATAAATTTATTCTCTATTTATTATTAATTAATTTTAGGTAGATGCTTAAGTGAAACTATATAAAAAATTATTTTATACGTGTAGACACCAAATTTGTTCAGATTATTTTAATTAGGTATTGGTTTAATGTTTGTTGAATATCAGGTTCTCGAACTAACGTCTGATTTCGATTCAATTGAGCTTGAGGCCCGATCCAAGGCTCAGTTTCATTATTTAAGCCCAAAGTCTACTTTTTATTTTATTTTATTTATTTATTTTTTTTACATTATATTAATTTATTAATTAAATAAGAAATATAAAAAAATACAAAAAAATAACCTAAAAAACAAAAAACAAAAGGGCTAGTGGAAGTGGGTGTCATGCATGGCACCACTGCCACCCCCTATTCACCCCTGTTCATCACTGGCCATCCACCTTTGCCAAGGCCCTACGTCAATTACCCAGGCAAAGGGCCAAGACAAGGCCAAACAAAAAATAAGGGGGCAAAGAGGGGGTTGGTGTATGGCACCTTCCTCTCTGCCAAGTTCTGTGCCACCTACCCAGACGTAAACTTATGGTCGGAACTTTATAAATAGAGCTCCATGACCAATCTTTAAGACAGAGAGAGAGAGAAAAAAAAAACACTTTGCCCAAAAAAAGTATTATGTAAAAAAAACAAAACAAAAATCAAACAAAAAGCTCAGTCCGTCGAGAGCCCCTTGTAAAAAAAAAAAAGAAGAAAACAAAAATTAGTCTCAAAGAAAAAAAACGTAAGTTAGAATACCAAAAAAAAAGAAAGGTTTAGTTGAAACTTTGAAGGTCGATCTAGGACGTTTAAGACTCCTTTTTGTGAAAGGGAGGTTGGATATGACAATAGGAAATTGAGGGGAGTGTTTTGGAAGTTTTTGAGATTTTTCGATGGTCGTAGATGACGACGATGAACGATGATCGACGGCCAGCATGACAGACAGCAACCGGCCAATTGGCTTAGAGAAAAAGGATCTGAGAGCAAGAAAGAGGTAAAGAGAAAAAGATAAAAGATAAAAATGAAAAAAAAAATTTTAGTTTTTATAAAAGGCTGAAAATCAAAGTGATATCGTTTCAATAAAGGATAAAATGACATCATTTTAACCTAGTAGGATCTGCGCGTCAACCCAAAACTAGACCCATGGTCCGTGCACCCCGACCCGAACCTGGCATTCTCAGCACTAGCACAGTCCGATCCAGTTGAATTGGCCCAGACCGGATCAGATCGACGTTAAACCGCTGAACCAATCAGACTAGCCTAGACTGACATTGATCGAATCGTTGATCGCTCTGGTTCAAGTAAAGTTTTTTTGAAATTTTTTTGTTATATTAAATCTTATTATTAGTATTTATGCATATTAAAATGTTTATATTTGTTAGAATAATTATTCAATAAATAACAATAAAAAATATATATAGTTAAAATTTTTATAATTTTATTAATTTGAAAATAAACTTTATAATAATAATACAAAAATAAAAAAAAATTTTAAAAAAAAATTTTTATTCGATGATGAGATTCAAAGGTACTTCGAGTAGTGATACCTATGAAATCTCTAGGTAAGAAGATTTTTTTTAAATAATATCCATGTATTAGAGTATTTATAAAAAAATTCAATACAATAAAAATTTTTCTTTTTTGTTATTAATAAAAAAATAAAATAACTAATTTATTAAAAATAAGTGATAAAAATGAAAAAAAATTTTATCCGATGACAGGATTTTAAAAATATTCTAAGTAGAGATGCTTTAAGAAATTCCTAGGTGATAAGATTTTTTAAATATTATCGGTGTATTGAAATATTTATAGAAAATCTTCAATATAATAAAAATTCATCTTTTTTTTCAAAAATTTAAATAATAATTCAATAAACAAAGTCAATAAATTCTAAAAGGAAAAAATAAAATTTGTGCATTAACATATTATCATTTGTATTACATGCATGACATAATTTTTAAGAAAAGTAAATTCGAATATTCGAGAATAAAATTCTAAGGAATTTCAAAAAGCGATGCATAAAAAATCTCTAGGTATGAAAAAGTTCTTCTAATGTTATCAATGTACTAAAACATTTTAAGAATTATTTCATTAAAAGGATTCTAATTTATTTTTCATAAATAAAATTTGAACAATAATAAAATAAAATAAAATAAAATAAAAATCAAAACTACAATAAACAAAAGAAGTCAGGGAAATCATTTTTTTTCAAATATCGAAATTAAAATTATTTTGGTAAAAATTACTGGATAATATTTAATTAATTGGTATCGTTCTAAACAAGCATTGTGAGAGTATTAATTTTTTTTTACACGTAATCGATTTTCAGACTCAGATTGTTTCGTAAAGTTTAAAATTATTTTTTTAATAAATTTTAATTAATTTTAAAATTTTATTAAAAAAATAAATTTTAATAAATAACTAATCACATCTAATAAAAAAAATTAATAACAATTCTATTTTTTATTTTTATTTCTAAATTCGTCGAACGGTTTTAAAACCGTTACGACGATGTATTACAAAAGTCTTGAATATATATAACCACCATAAAAAAAATTCTGCACGCTATATGTGTCAATCAAGTACGAAGTACTTGAATTTATCAAAACTAAGTTCTTGGTTTTCTACATTCATGTATGAATGTACAGTGTAACAACTGAGATATTATATCTAAAGCCATTTGCATCAAAGAATGCAATTTTCTTTGTCTTTATTTTATGTAAAAAGAAAAGGATAATCCTGCTGCGTGCATGTTTGTAACAAAGAGCAGCATTAAAGTGATCTAACTTTAGAAGCAGTGTAAAATGCTGTTATGCGTCCTTGCCCTAGGGAAAATGGACCCCCGCCTTCCATGGATGGGTAGCAACAATATTCTCTTTCCCTGATATAGAAGATCATAAGAATGTTTATCACCAGTACAGGATTCGGATCAGAAGAGTAACTGCATGCTGCTGATATTTGAGGTATATATATAACTTTGTGATCAATATATATATCTCTTGTCTCCTAAATTAAATGTGGCTGCGATGATATAGATATTAAGTGTCCCAAGGCCAAAGAACCATGTTGTTTGATTTATTGTCGCAGAAGGGATATCACTCAAGTCATGAAAATTAATATGGCGGACGAGAAAAAGAATACGATTGACAAATTCCTTAAGAAAATATAATGAGTTAGTTGCAGAGAAAGGAAAAGCGCCTCCATTCTCGTTGGGGAGGCCTTTCAATGCCTTGACTTACACGAAAGAAGAAGCACGCTGAAGCAGTCATTGTCTTGGGCGGTTGCAACCACATATTTAATAACTTGCATTGTATGTGTCTATTAAAAAATAAAATAAAATCTCTCTTTTCTCTTCGCTTTCACTTTCACAGATCTTTGGTTGCCAGTTGTTCTTGTGGACTGAAGCTAGCTAGTTTCTCCCCATTGTTCTTCACAACATAAATTTATCATTCCAGTTTATATCCATTTTATGTGATACATCTCCCATAATTCGTTATATATATATGTGCGTGTGTGTGTGTTTTATGTGTTAAATGATGTAATTACAATTTGAATCATCAACTTGATTGATTTCAAGATATATAGTCTAGATTTAATTAAAAAAAATTGGATTTTAAAATCTAAAAAATGGATTATGAAAAATAAACAATTTTATTTGTAATATCTTAATTAACAATTTTTATATATGCATCGTTCAATTGTTGTCAAATTAAACAATTCTTAAAGTTAATTAAATCACATTTATTGGCCGAATAAAGATTAAATTAAATTTGAACCTATCGCTAGGATTGAAAATAGTTTTTGTTCTAGCTAGATTGGTGATTTTCAGTCATAACAAGGTCCAATTTGTTGAATTGAGCTACTTATATTATTAAAAATATTAAAATATATTTTTTATATTAATATTTTTAGTAAAAATTAATTAAAAAATATATATTTATTTATATGATATATTCTTAGGTAATACTGAATCCAAACTTTAAAAGTCTTGTCCAAAATTCTACTTGTCTTGAATTAAATTCATTGACCTATCTAGTAATTCGATGGATAGATATATTTAGTCTTCTCAACTATAAAGTCCATAATGTAATAGGTAATTGATTGACTTCTATTTGGAAAAAATAATGAAGAATAAAAAGCTTCAAATGTAATAAAAATTTTAGCCAAAGCAAAAAGAGCCTTTGTCACAAAAGTTTGACTTCTTGGCCCAACCTGGCCGTTAATGCATAATCCAATTACACCAGTTTTTGGTAGCTATTAATTCTGCCAACAATATTTCCCCGAAGATTTAACTATCTCATTTACTCCTCCTACTACTAGTATTTATTACATATCAAAGCCTTCTTCCTTCCAATTCAATCCCAAAGATAGAAACAATAAGAAAGCTAACTCTAGCACTACCCTTCCACATTTTGAAGTGTTGTTTGAAAACTTATAGAAGTGAAGCAAATGGCATCGATACACGGCTTATGGCTCCTTTGCGTTCTGGTGTTGGTTGCAGGGATTAATGGTGCAAAAATTCCAGCTATCATAGTGTTCGGGGACTCATCAGTTGATGCTGGAAATAACAATTATATTCCCACGATTGCTAGGAGCAATTTTGAGCCTTATGGTCGTGATTTTAATGGTGGCCATCCAACAGGAAGGTTCTCCAATGGCAAAATCGCAACCGACTTCATCTCCCAGGCTTTTGGGCTCAAAGGGGCCATTCCTGCCTACCTTGATCCTGCATATAATATATCAGATTTTGCCACTGGTGTTTCCTTCGCTTCTGCTGGAACCGGCTATGACAATGCCACTTCTGATGTTCTTGTAAGTTTCCATCAAATTATTTTTTAATCCTGTGTTCTAGAAAAGTGAAAAATAAGCAAATTAAGCATACACTTAGTATTCACATCCAAAATACTACTATATATACGCATCCCATGTGACAACCAATGGAATGTGTTCAATTGTCGTATTTAAATTCTAAATTAATCCTCCCTCAGGCAAAGGATCAACAGGTTTTGCACATGAATTCAAGTGTTAATATTTGTACGTACGTGTGCATGTACTCTTAAGATTTTTTTTTGATACAAAGGAGATCGTAGATCTGAAAATAAGAAAAAAATTTGTAAGTATTATGATTTAAATTTCAGACCTATTGGATATCAAGATGATTGTATGAACTTACTAGACAAAGTTTCGGTTTATGTACTCTTATTGTGTATGTGTGTATATGCTCAAACCAACTATGTTATCATATAGGTTAACTCAAACTTCATACAACTAATCTACTCAATGAATTTGAATACTCTGCTTTGCAGTCAGTGATACCACTCTGGAAAGAGCTAGAGTACTACAAGGATTATCAAAGGAAACTGAGAGCCAATCTTGGAGATGATAAAGCGAACGATATAATCAGCCAGGCTTTATACATAATAAGCATTGGAACAAATGACTTCCTTGAAAACTATTACGCAATCCCAGGCCGTTCATCGCAATACACCATCAAAGAATATGAAAACTTCCTGGTTGGCATCGCTGGAAATTTCACAAAGAAACTCTACGATCTTGGAGCCAGAAAAATTTCGTTAGGAGGGTTGCCTCCAATGGGGTGCATGCCATTGGAAAGAACACGCAATCTTATGGGAGGAAGTGAGTGTGTGGATAGTTACAACAACTTGGCAGCCGAGTTCAATAGCAAATTGAACGATTCGGTGATAAAGCAGAACAAGGAGCTTCATGGGATGGACATGGTCTTTTCAGATCCGTTCGGGATTTTAATGGAAATCATACGAAAACCTGCCGTTTATGGTTAGTTATTGATTTTTTTTTAATTTATAATCTACCCTTAATCTCTTTAATTTTATTTATTAATATGCTTTTAAATCCTCTCAAATCTATAATTTCAAAAATCTAATTAACATGTATATCATCTAAATTGACGTATTTTTTGACTTAATTATTGTCAAATTTTCATTCATGCTTTTATTGTTTGTGTCATGCACATTCATGCACCATTTTTTTACCCCAACCACCTTCTAAGACAATATTTGACTTAGGTAGTTAAGGAGTTATTGTTATATTCAATACACCGCTTTCCACTGGTGAACTTGGAAACTCACCTATTTCACTAAAAGAATTGTGCATAAGGGGTTGGTGCCCCACTGATTTTTTTTCGTATTAAAGTTTGAACTCAGGTTTCTCGCCTACGAATTGAATACTAACTTTTATGCAATCTACAAGCCTACTTTGAGACTTCTACCTTTTTTCTTTTTTTGCCAAAATCGTCGTTTGTGCATTTAATGCTCCCCCAACGACATGGGTTACAAGCAAACTAATATATATCAAAATTTTTAAATTGAAAATTCAATTTTATAAGGAGTGGTATCCACCAAGAACTAAGATTACTGTTTTTTTTTTTTAATTAATACTATTATTATATGAGTACTGTTATAAATAATAAAAATGTTTGATTTGGATCGGCAAATATATATATATATATATATATGCAGGATTTGAGGTAACAGAGGTGGCATGCTGTGCGTCAGGGATGTTCGAAATGGGATATGCATGCAGTCGGACTAACCCCTTCACATGTTCGGATGCAGACAAGTATGTGTTCTGGGATTCTTTCCACCCAACAGAGAAAACCAATGGTGTCGTTGCCAATTATGTGGTGAAGACTGCTCTAGCCAAGTTTCTTTGACAAATCCATGCTTAATATTTTAGTATTATATATATATATATATATAGTAGGCAAATTTTCTATACAATATTAATTAATTATGATTTCTATATATAATTCATCTTCATGTTAATTACTACTCTACGCTTGTTAATCATGCCATCTTCAATATGTAGGTTAAATGCATGTATTTAATTAATAATTCATAATAATACTAGGTTTATTATGTCATATTCAATATTAATATGTATGCATATTAATAATAAATTTTTTGTATGAAGTTAATATATATTATGTTACTTTGGTGCTTAATACTAGGTTTATTATATCTGTGTTTTGCACGATTAATTTTATAATTAGATAATACTGAAATTTATAAAATTGTTATAATTACATGATTTACAGTACATCATCGAGATTATATTTATTTTTTCTAATATTGTACTTAAATTTTAAATGTAAACTAATTGTGGAAGTAAAATGAGATCAAACTATCACTTTGTCATAGCATAGAGGCTTACGTATTTTGTTTTATTATGCAATATAACTTTTTAAAGTTTTTTAGTGATTTGATGTATAATAAAAATTAACTGCATCGTATATTTATTCTGTTTGAATTTACTTTAAAATTCTTTTAAATGGTCTAGATATATTAAAATTTAATTTATGTTTTAAATCGACGGCTTTGAATCAAGTGGCATTTGTTTATGTATAGACACAGAAACACATTCAAAAGAAAAGTTCTCAAAGTTTCAATTTAATCACATCTTTAAATTTATTTAAAATTTGATCTCATAAATTATGTTGATGAATTGAGAATTCAGATTGATCTCAAATGCACCCAAAGTTGAATTCACATAGCTACAACACTAATCTTTACTAGTGAAGGAATAAAGGATGGAAGGAAAAGAATAGTACCATCATTTCGATGGTGCTGTGAAAGTTTAGGTGAAGGAAAGTTATTTCATTTTAGGATCAAAGTATCCTGTAGAGTTCAAAAAAATTTATTTTAGATTTATAAATTATCCATTAAAAAAGATTGTTGATAATGAAAATTGAACTTTAATTTTATAAGTGAAATATTCAACTTTTATACCAGCTCAATTAACTCCCGTCGGCCTATTCCCATCTTTTCTTTGAGAAAGAAAAACAGAAGATGTAGTTAATTAACTAATTGAAGTATTATATGTGATCAATTATCAATTAGCTTAGAATGAAAAGATCAAAAACTACTAATCTTATTCATAAATATCCATTCCTCAACTACTAAATATGGGAAAAAATATATGGTGGAGGTTCATACAACAAAATGATTGAATGAGACGAGCAAATTGCATGAATAGAATATCAAATCCATATATAGTAAAACAAAAATGATAATGTTTTATGTTAGGGAAACACTGTCACATGCTTGAGGCTGTATTTTTTTGAGTGTCCAAACATTAATTTCATGTACAAAGCCATTTGTTTTTAAGTACCATTCGTTTCTTTGGACTAGTCGAAAAGAATAACAAGTTAAATCAACAAAGATATTTGTATATTGCTCATATGCATGGTTGTTTTTAAGTACCATTCGTTTCTTTGGACCAGTCGAAAAGACTTAACAAGCTAAATCAACAAGGATATTTGTATATTGCTCACGTGCATGGTTTCCATTGTTTTATTACCTTGTTGGCTTTGGTCTGCCAAAAGCCTTTACTCAAGAAGAGATGCTTTAAAAGAGCTTGAAGTCTTAGTTTAAAGTTATTGACGGTGGTTTTGGATGTTTAGGTGGAAGGAAGTTGACTGGAGGTTGAGTGTGAGGGAATTTAGATTTGTATTTAGAAAATATGTTCAAGGGATATCAAAGTTGGTTTTTCAAAATTCCCTCCAACGCTTAAATCAGTAAAAATGTTTGAGGCTTTTATGAGCAAGAAGGTAAACAAAGTGTATTGAGGAAGCTTCAAAGAGAAGGATGTTTAAGTCTTATGTGCTTGGGCCTCTTTTTTTATCTCATATATGAGGTGAAGGGTGATGACATAACCGAGATAGTTAATAATTGATTGTTAGTTTACATGGAACTTAAGGAAGGTTCACGAGCGTGATTGCGAACTAAATTGAATGATCTTAAGCAAGTATTTGCTATATTTAATGGTTCCAAATAAGTTAGAGGCCAAGCATACGATTTTAAAATGATACTTTGATGAGACATTTGTGGAAGTGTTGGACGAGCTTTTCCTTGACAAAAGATGAGTTAGTTCTATGAGGAAGGATTTGGATGTCTATCCTTACAGATGATGACCTAACAATCGGATATGTGTTGATTAGGCAGTCTAGAGAATTAATCTTATTGATTGAGTAAATATATATAACAAAAATTACAACTATGCTAAAATAGACAATAATTATGGAATTTTTTTAACAAAAATAATCTATACTTAATCTTCATTCCTTATTACTATTTAGTTAAGTCATGTGAAAATGATATTAAATATCTTAATCCTTTCTAATCTATAACTTCTAAAAATTTGAACAATATACATATTATTTGAATTAATACTCAGTTGATAGTAATTATGGAAGAATTAATCTCACTAGTTTTGGTCTTTGTATATACGTTTGTAGGACTTGAAAGTGTGCCTTAAGGAGTATTTCACCTTTTAAGTTCCACCACCAGTAATGCTTCAGGCATATTTTGTGGAAACTCACACTCAACTTGTGAGGTATTATCCAATTTGACCCAAAGCTCTCACGGATTATCTCACGGATTATCTCACAAAGGTGCCTCACAAGTTTGGGTTTAGATCTCTACATATATATCATTCATTATTCACACATTCTTTCAATGTGAGATTTTGGGCGTTACAATCTCCCCATCTTTAAAGTTTGACGTCTCTGTCAAGCCAAGTTCAATTACAGTATCAAGATCACACCAGATGTTGGGATTCTAGAAGTGGCTTCCCACCCTATAGCACTTAGTGACTCTCACGATGTAGCACTTAGTTTTCGTCGTCTGGTGATCGCTCTGACGCCATTTGTGGAGACTTACCTAACTTGTGATGTATTATCCTCTTTGACCTAAAGATATCACAATTTTATCTCACAAATGCGTCTCACTAGTTTATGTTTAGATCTTTACATATATATAATTTCTTATTCATATATTCTTCCAATGTGGGATTAGGAGCGTTATATATTTTGGTATAGGCTATATATTATGGATGTGTTTGATATATAAAATTATAATAAGATAGAATATGATAAGATGATATTATGAATAAAATTAGTTTAAATAATATTATCCTATCTTATGTTTGATGTGTGCAAAGATTATAGTAAGATAATTTATTTATTAGTTAAAATTATCCTTCCTCAAAATTTATAAAATTTAAAGAGTAAATGACATATGTGATCCCTAAATTTTAAGCCAAATTTTATATTGGTCCATAAACTTTAAAAAGTTCTAATTCAGTCTCCAATTACGCAAACGTGTATTGATGTAGTCCCTTCGTCTATTGAATTGTCTAAATTGATAAAAAATCAATCATGGCTTGACATAAATCCAGTGTGCCATGACAAATACACTTACAAAGTTGTATTACATGCAAAGTTAATATTTTGTCCTTAATTTTAAGCAAAAGAATTCTCGGCCAAAAAAGAAATCAGACAATTCAAGAAATAAATAACAAGTAATCAAAGATAGAAGCAATCAAGCACACATCAAGCAATATACAGGGGAAACAATTCAGCAACAGACATTTAAATAATTTAGTAGCAAATTCAATTAGCCTCCAAATAAAAAATTCATCAAACCCATACCTAAAAACCCACTAGAAATCACCAATCAAAAAATCATCACTCAATCAATCCACAATCTCCAATTTAGCAAAAACCCACAACACTAGCAAGCAAACTCAAAATCATCCATACTTATAACCTATAAGTAATTACACTTGATAATTGACCATCATCTAAACCAGTTTGCAGAGAAGTAAGTGTTTTAACCCAGAAAACATAACCCATTAAGATTAAACAAAAGTCGAATGTAAAAAGAGCGGCATTGCAAAAGAAAAGTCTAGCAGCAAAATTTTTCAGAGTCTAGTGGTTCTGTTTGGGTTTTCCAAAAAAAAAAGGTCAAATTCGCTTAGATTTAGGTTGTAGCTAAGTCTCGATCAGTGAAGAGAAAAGGAAATTCGAAAGAAGTTTTTAGTATAAGTATAGAGATCGACGGTGGTCATTAGCAAAATCGACAGTTGATAATGAAAGTAGTGGACAGCTTCGTAATGGTAGGTGCTGGCTTTTGGGTTAGTACTATTGATATTGATTGGGTTTGAAAAAGAAGGAATTTAAAGAAAGGTTGAACAAGAAAAGAAAGCTTAGAAAGAAAACTAGAAGTTGCTGACTTTAAAGTTTTTTACTTTATACAAACGGTGTTGTTTAGAGCTGAAAAGAAGGGGCCACACCTATTCAACCAACGTGAAAGGCCTACAATATATTTGTCATTGATTGTAAGGTTACGTGTTATGTTACACTGGATTTTCCATCAATTTTGGATGGTACAACAGATAGAGGGATTACATTGATACACATTTAGGCAATTGAGAACTCAATTAAAACTTTTTAAAGTTTAGAGACCAATATAAAATATGGCCCAAAGTTTAGGGACCACATGTGCTATTTACTCTAATTTAAATTATTAATGTAATTTTTAAGGGTATAATAGAATATGTAAGTTCAATCTTATGGATTAAAAATAATACTTTTCACTTTAGAAGGATTGAATCATTCTATACCAAGAGAATGATTAAATTATCTTTGTAATCCTATCATTTTTCTTTAGATACAAATTAAATATAATATAATATAATTATCATCGTATCTTATCCTATCCATCATCTTATACACCAAATATGATCTATATGTATTGCACTTTCTTAATGGTTAATGGAAAGGATTAAGATTAAATTCTTACTATATTATGTATTAATATTGAATTTTGTTACTATATCTTATACTTTGATTTCATTTAATTTTTGCCAATATATTTTACATTTTGTTGATTTTTAAACAAAAAATAATAGAGTTTATAAAAAATATTTACCATTTGCATTAATATAATATTTCATGAAATATTTCAATTATATTATTTTTTAAAAATTAATGAAAATAAGAATATAGTGAAAATATTCAAAAAATTGGAGTTTAGTAACAAAATTCAATATTAAATCATAATGTAGTGGTAAATTTAATCTTAGTCACTTAATAAAATATTCATTCATTTCATGTGTTTCAAACTATCAATTAAATTATCAATTAATTTATATGTTATAGACAGAAATTACGTATATCTCATATAAAAGATAACTTAGACATGTGAAAAAATTCTCTCTGTTACTTAAAAAGTAATGAAATTTTTTATTATTTTATATAAGGCAAGTAATGCTTTTTTAATTAAATCTATGATTGAAATTTAATGATCTTAAATTAAGTAAGAAAATAATTATAAATTAATTATATATAATTTAAATGAATATTAATTCTAAATTTAATTGAATATGCATTATTCACTATTGGATTTAAGTACATGTAATGTAAATATCATTATTGAAAATAATTTTATATAATTATATATAAAAGAACATTGCATTAAATCTAAATCAAACACTTAATTTGTTGTTATTAATAAATTATCAATGTATTAAATACTAAGTTATTCTATAATTTGTTGTTATTAATAAATTATCAATGTATCAAATACTAAGTTATTCTATCTCAGGTCCATAAAAATATTTTGATCAAAATGATATGCACTTTGATAAAAATTGTTGTTATTTTTTTGGCCATATATATTTGAAATAATTTATACATCTCCCATTTTCTTTAATTATATTGATAAAATTAAACCATGCCTGTGTCTTCAAAGTATTTAATTGTGTGATCTCTAAATATATTTTTAATCAATCTTTTAAAAAGAATCGTTTTCCACGCTCCAAGATGCGCGTGAATGAAAGCTATCTAATTTTTTCCATAGAAACATCCAATTTAGAAAAATTAGAAAGACAAACATGGAATGAAATTTCAATGTGATTTTCGTAGGAATCAAATGTTCAAGAAAGGCATACACTTATAAGTCATAACATACGCAGAAACCAGAACATAAGACCAAAGCCTTCAAGAAAATCAGACCAGACCACCAAAAAAAGAACCCAACAACCACCATGAAAAAGCTTTACAGGAAAGGTAAAGTGCACCCTTCACCACCACCGCCACCGCCAACCATTGCCGATCACTTGTCTTTGCTTCCGGCGACGGTTCTCAGCCTCACCGCCGCACTCTCTCTCCAAGACAAAGAAGTCTTAGCCTATCTGATCTCATGTTGCAGCGGCTCCTCTTCCACCGCCGGCAACAACTTCCCTGGTCATCAGAAAGGTACAAGCAAGTGTAGAATTGATAATAAGGAGCATGATCCTACGTTTCAATGCAACTGTTTTACGTGTTACATGTGTTTCTGGGCACGTTGGGATTCATCCCCAAACCGTCAGCTGATACATGAGATTATAGAGGCGTACGAGGAAGGGTTGTTCGAAGAGAATAAACAAGTTAAGAAGAACAAGAAAGGGAGGAGAAAGAGAGTCTCTATTCATGATTCCAAGCATGGAAATGATCAGGGAATCAGTTCTGGGAAAGGGTTGGTTACCTTGAATGATCATCAACAACTGGAATTTGTGGAAATGAATTCCCAAAGTGATCAAGGGGAAGTAGAATCCGAAAGGGGTTCCATCAGGGGCATTGTAAGCTTCATTGGAGACAGTATTTGGGGAGTTTGGAATAGAAATTAATTCTATTTCTGTCTTACTTTTCATTTCTGTAAATGATTAGCCATGTTCTCCTTGTAAAAAGAGACAATCAATAAGAGTGGATGCACTAATTTGATCAAAATTGATTTTTTTTCCAGATGCTGAATCTGTTGTAATCCACCAAATGTCTCTGCTTATAGTTTGTAAACATGGCTCTGCTTTTGCTTTCCTCTGTTTTTTCCCGGTTGAAGTAAGAGTTTTTCCAATCGATAAGGCTCCTCAATCTTTTTACCTGTAATTTATTAATTAATATAATTAGGAAGAGCATTATTCCTATCATTACAACATTAATGTAATTAACGTATCTTGGTTAGAGTTTTTAGATTTTTTTTCTTTGTCAGCCAAAGTTCGATCCGAAATGTATTAAAATAAAATTATGAATGCACCAAATTAATGTAAAAAAAAAATACATTATTAAAATTAAAAAAATGAATTAAAGATTGCTTTATAAAAAATAAATAACGTGTGCTAGATCCAATTATTTGCATAATATGGAAAGATTTGGTACAAATTAATATTCCCAAAGCTTAACATATACAGCAAGGAATTAATATATTTGAAAAATTATTCTATATATATTGAGACAAATTGTAATGTTTGTAATTTTGACATCTGTGCCATTATAAGATTCGAAATTTTATATATTTCGAGCTAAATACGAATTGGGTATCAGCATTGTTGACTGTTTCTGGTTTGAAAGTTTCAAGGGTCAATATTCTTCGGCGTTGATCAACCAACATAGACAAGAACTTGCATTTTGGGACTGAAATTCTTCGTAGTAATGCGAATTTCGCTTTCTATTGTTTAATATAATGAGTTGCGCTTGCGCATGCGTCAGCCATTGATTTTCTAGCTAATTTTCAATTATTTCAGGATAAAATTAATGCATGAAATCCAGGATATTCCGTGGTACTCGTAATCATCAATGATCGTTAAAAAAAAAAAAGTGGCATAACAAAAAAAAAAGAATAAAATTTCAACGGGGTAATATTCATGTACTAATACGCATTATATAAATACATTTTTCTTACATTATAATATTAAAAAACTTTTTCCATAAATTCAATAGTTCTAAATATTAAAAAAAAAAAAAGGGTATGTTTACGTTAAAATTAATACATGGAAAATTATCTCATGCAATTACATCTATAATAAAATCATCTTTAAATTTATAAATTAAATTGAAAATCGCTTTATTATTGCTTTTGTTATTTGTCTTTAATGATATCTTTAGATATATAAAGTAAGAAAATATTTTTGAATTAGTAAAAAATAAAAATTAATATTTATATACAATAATATATATATGAATTTTTTTATATAATATATTTATATTTAAATATATATACACCACTTTACACATTTTAATTGTAAATATTTATTAAGGTATGATTATATTTATATCCAAAACTTTTTAACATCTTGTTTGAAACGTAAATATCAATATTGTCATTATAAAATAATAAAATGTATTGTTAATCACTTAATTATAGTTGTATTCTTAAAATGATCATTTAACTATTAAAATTTTTAATTTATTCATTAAAATTTGAATAAATATTTTTTGTCATTTAGTTATTAATATCTAACAGCATGCTGATGTAATAATATTATATCAACTATTACATTTCACTTCCATGTGACATTTTTCACTCATGTCACATGGCATTATAGACGTAATATTATAACTTTTGAAAAAAATAAATTTTGCTAATGTGATAATGTTGCGTGACACTTGACAATTAATATAGCAATGCAATATCAACACAGGCTAATGTTAGACCTAACAATTTTAGACAAGCTATAGTAATACGATACGAAAACGATACAAAAAAAATCATATGTGTTTTAAAAAAATATGATTCGTATTTATTTTTGTTGATACAAATTTCGACACAACATAGTTTGTATCATATATATTTTGACAAGTCTAAACACATGTAAGATACAAAAAATACATTTAAAGAAAACGTGTCAAATGGATACACGTTTAACAAGTGACAAGATATGAAAACAAGTTTAAATAAAACGTATTATACGGATATACACTTTACACGTGACACGATATGAAAGCATGTTTAACATATTTTTTATATTTATTTTAATTTAATATAAACATATAGAGATTATTTTAATTTTAATCTTTAAATTATGATACTCAATTAGCTATTTAATATACCATATGAAGATTATTTTAAATATTTAATTATGTTACTAATTTAATTATTATTATAAAATTAATTTTTATATGAATAATATAAATACAATATAAATAATAATATTAGTACGATGCATCATTCTTTTATTCTTTAATCTTTAATAGTTCATCATTTTAGATTTGGTATTAAAAACTAATATAGTTATATATACATTTATATTAAACGCATATATTAAAAAATATATATTAAATATATATATTAGTAATGTATATATTAAAATTTAAATATATATATATGTTAAATGCATATTAAATGGGTATCAATTTTTTTATACTTTTTAAATATGCAAGTATTTGTTATATTAGTAATTTATACATTACATATATAAATCTTAATATATTAAATATATTATTCTTTGTAACTTTTTATAATAAGATTAAAAAATAATTTTTTATTTAAAAAAGAATTTAGAATGATAATATACACTTAATTGTTAATAACAAATAACATCTAACAACCAACAATATGGGCATTGATCAAGCAAAGTAAATCCAAATCACATGAATATACAATAATATATTATAATGATAATAAATAACATTTATAATGATAAGAAACTATAAGATAATCTTAATAATATGAATCATGATATGCAATTATTTTAAATTATAAGAGTTAAAATAAGAGATTATGCATTTGAAATTAAAAATAATACATATTTTAAATAATATGTGTAATGATAAAAAAAAATTATATAACTTATTCTATATTATATGATATGATATTATTAAAATGTAATTTATAAATTATTTTTGTAAATACGCATCTCAATAATCTATTTTAAATATTTTATTCTAAATTACATGACAATAGATTATATATTTATAATTAAAAATAACATATTTATTCTAAAAAACATTTATAATGATAAGAGATTATATAATTTATATTTCTATATCACATGATAAAAATATTAATATAATATCATATATAATATATATATATATACTCATCTTAATGACTTATTTTATATATTTTATTCTAAAATCTAAATCACATCATATGATACCCATATATAACTATAAGAGATTATATAATTTATTATAAATCATATGTATATGAGTATACTGTATATTCATGATAATTAAAATATATAATTTTATTTTAATCATATTATTATAAGTAACATAAATATATTAATTTAACTTTTTAACTATATATTAATTTAATATTTTTTAATAATTTTAATAAGTCATTAAGAACTTTTATAAATGAATCCTGTTAATTAAGTAATTATTGAAAATATATAATAATATTTATATATTAAAAAAGAAATAATTCTAGTATATATTAATATTAAGTATAAAAAAACAAAAAATATAAAAAATAGCTTTTGAAATAAACTTTTTATCTTGTATATAATATATGATTATTATATATTCGTAATTTATTCATATTTTTATTTATTTATTTTGAATTAAAAATTACTAAAGTCTCTTACTTTCTTACCTAACAGTTACAAGCCTGATTTTTATTACCCTTAGTATAAAATTACTAAAAAATTTAATCAAACAAAATCTAAATTAAAAAAACAAGCAAAGCAACAATCCTATTTTGAAAATTAAAAGTTATTTCTAGACTCTTTAATATACCAATTTATTTTTATTATTTAACAATTAACATGCTTCCATTAAAGCCATATGTGTGGAAGGTTAACCTTAAAAATCATATTCCCCCATTTCATGTTCACATTTTCACTCTTCCATTTTAGACTTCCAACAACAACAAGCTAGGTAGACACCAGACAACAACATTTTTTCCTCTCTCAACCAGCAAGTCAAGTAGCCACCACTCACTTTTCGCCCGCTTTTGCCTCATTCCTTAAGTAGCCAACAAGCCAAGCAACCACCACTCACCTCTCGCCTACCAATTGCAATCATACTATCGTTCGACAAAGCTATTATGTCATTTCCACCATGCCATTCCTATAAGAACACTAAAGTAGTTTTGAATTCAACGTTTTTTGTAAAGGTTGATTCCATTCTTTGGAGATGATAGATTATTTTTATTTAAACCATAGCAAACACCAATATTACGAGCATCTACAAAAT
The DNA here is from genome assembly GCF_047325235.1 of Durio zibethinus. Lineage (NCBI taxonomy): Eukaryota > Viridiplantae > Streptophyta > Magnoliopsida > Malvales > Malvaceae > Durio > Durio zibethinus. The sequence continues at coordinate 11,023,850 of NC_143182.1, forward strand.
ATAGTAGATCAATTAACATAAAATATATATATGATGCAAAGACCAGATAAAATGGAATGAAGTTTGAAGATAGAGTTTCAATTTTATGCATGCTTTTGTTGTATGTTTTATGTCATATTTGATGTATAATCACAAGAAAAAGGTGTTTTTACCAGCAAAAGAAAGCAATTGAGTTAATATCACCAATGTTAAAAAAAAATAATTGAGCCAATTTAGGACCTATATTCCCTATTTTTCTTGCTCCACAAATTCAAAACTTGGAACACTGGAACAATTTTCTAAGCTTTTGACAAAGGAATTTTAATTTTGTTGGTGCTGATTTCATGAACATTGCCAGGTTTATATATCCACAGGATTCTCTATTTTTGGGCATAGTAATAATGCCATGGTATTTACTTGAAAACATGATTAAATGCATTTTAATGTACTTTTTTTATGGTGGCCAATTGGATAAGTTTTCTTTAAGCAATGAAAAAGTAAAGTAAATCGATAGTTATCCTTATATTGACCAATTATGTTGTCATTTCCTCTATGATACACACATCATTTATTTCATCTTTTAATATGAGAAGAAGAAATTGGCTTTCATTGTACATATTAATTTAACAATTAGAGATGACTTGGCCTATCACTCTATAATTTATTTTATCAAAATGGTTTACAGTTCTGTTAATTCCTAAGAAAATGGTTGAATTCATTTTTAACTCATTCATTTTTAATAAATGTGTTAACACATAATATGTACAATTTTAATGTTTTATTAATATAATTTGTACATGAAATCTAATGATATCAACACTATATTTCAATCAAATTCATTTACTATGAATTGGGTAGAAGATGATTGTATGGAGATACTAGAACAAGATAATGTTAAGATAGGAAAAAGCAAAAAAAAAACAAAAAAAAAAAACAAGAAATTGACTTTAGATGTTTGGAAAGTTTTCGACATATTACCTGAGAAGGCAGTCAATAGTGTTAAGACAGTAAAGTGCAAGCATTGTGGAGAGGTAAAGAACTATGATTCCAAGTATAGGAATGGTAATCTCAAACATCATATGAATAAATGTGTTAGGAGAGACACACATGATGTAGGCCAAATAATACTTTCTAAAGACCATGGTCTATGATAATGAGATCTTACAAATATGATTCTAAAAAATTTTGTGAAAATTAGTTGTTGCAGTGGTTAGTTACAATTTGCCCTTGTCATTTATGGATTATAATGGCATTAGAGATTTGTTTTCTTATTTGCATGATGATGTGACATTAATCTTTAGGAACACTATGAAGTTTGATATCATAAAAATGCATAAAAGAGAAAGAAGTCAGTTGAAACAACTATTGAAGAAAACATTTAGTATGTGTTACTGTTCATTTTATTAACCATTATTATAAGTTACAAAAACAAATCTTGAAAATTTCTTTTATGCCACATTCACACAATGGTGTTGCATTTAGTGAAAAAGTATATTTGTTGATGGCTGAATGGGAAATAGAAAATAAATTATTCTTTGTAACATTGGATAATGCTTTTGCTAATGATATTTTTGTTGATTTGTTGAAATTACAATTGAATGTACAAAAAATACTAATAAGAAATGGTTAATTTTTTCATCTAAGATGTTGTGCTCATATTTAAATTTAGCAATTCGTGTTTTCATGTCATGTTTGACATGTGTAATAACACGAATTATTAAAACAAGAACATGACATGACACAAATTATAAAACATGTTTAAATCTTAAACATGAACAAGACACGTTTATTATTTGAGTTACATGCGACATGATATAACTAACATGTATATAATTAGTCTGTTTAAACATAACACGAATAAATATGAATAACTATGATTTACATGAATAAACACGATATACACGAATAACATTGTAAATATAAACCAAACTTCAGCTTCAGAGTATTCAAAATACAAAATACAAGTTAAACACGTACAAATACAACATATTATCAAACTTCAAATATTATATCCAATTCAACACATACCAACCTACTAGCTTCAGAGTACTTAAAATACAATAATAATTTAAAAGTTATTCAATGAGTCAACATAACTCAACAGAATTAACTTGAGATAAAGTAGAATAATTTATTGAAGAAAAACTTTATTTGTTAAGATCTAAGTTAATGACACCATTTATCATCTCATCTAAGCTCTTATTAACAATTTCTTCAAATAACCAGTCCTTACAACAAACAATAGCCTCTACAATTTTTGGCTTAAGTAGACTATAATATTGATCTTGAATCTTACCACCATCACTAAAACCAAATTCAAATGCTATTGCGAAAACAGGAATGCTCAAGACATGACAACAAGTTCGAGATACCAAAATTGGTTTTGCTTCCAAAATTATAAAATATCCAACTCTTATGTCCTATTAAGCATTTGTTTTTCCAAAAATAGCTCTAATTAATTTTTTTTTACATTAACACCATTTTCAATGTCAAAAGTATCAAAACTCCTTATTAAAATATTCAAATGTTTCATAATTTACAACAAAACATTACAAAAAATCAAAAAGTAATAAAAAATTAAAGTTTAAAATAAGAGAATTACCTTCCAAACATCTTTTTTACGTGAACTTGTAGCTATGTTAGATCTTTCATCAACAATTTGATCATTAGAATTATTAGAAATAACTAAGGATGAACTATAAATAGAAGCCTTGACAGCATCAACATATTCATCATAAAGAGAAAAAAGATTATTTTTGACTATTTGAACTCTAAGCTTTTTATAACTTAATACATAAACTGTAGCTTGTAATAAGGATCCAATATCATAGCTATAGCTAAAATCAAACTAAATTTAGACCAATACTTTTCAAACTTATCAAACATCATTAAAGTCATCTTTTTTCATTCAAGATCAAACGTGCCTAAAAAATTAAAAGAAAGAATAAATTGGCAGTAAGGTATTGTGTTCCAAAAACATAAGTAATGTCATAAAAAACACTTAATAATTGGCTTAGTTTTCAAATTTTATCCCATTCAGATTTAGATGGATAATTCTTATAATTTTAATCACTAATTTCTATGTGAGAGAAAGTTATGTAAAAGTAAATGGCACTTTGAAGCACATGAGATGTGTGGAGTTCCACCTAGTTGAAACATCTTGTCTTACTCTTCTCTTTGCATTTAAACTAAGTAGGTTCACACATACGTAATACTTTTCTTTACTTTTTTTATAGATTCATCAACCACTTTCAAGCCATTTTGGACTATCAAATTCATAATATAAGCACAACATTTTAGATGAAAAATTAACCATTTCCTATAAGTGCTTTTCATACATTTAATTGTAATTTTAACAAATCAATAAAAGTATCATTAGCAGAAGCATTATCCAATATCACAGAGAACAATTTATTTTTTATTTCCCACTCAACTATTAACGAATACACTTTTTCATTAAATGTAACACAATTGTATGGAGGTGGCATAAAAGAACAATTCAAGATTCTTTTTTATAAATTCTAATCATGGTCAATAAAATGAGCATTAACATATATATGCCTATAAATATTGATAGAAGGTCATAAATCAAAAGTCAAACAAATCCTATCAGGTGTTTCCTACAACAATTGTTTCAACTTTTTTTTAAATCATTTTTATGATATTAGACTTTGGAATGTCCTTAGATATTAAAGTCACATTATCATACAAATAAGAAAATAAATCCCTAATACCACTATACTTCATAAATAACAAGGGTAGATTATACATAACCATTGCAGTAATTAATTTTTTACAAATTTTTTAAAAATCATATTTACAAAATCTCACTATCATAAACCTATAATTTTTAGAAAGTATCATTTGGCCTACTTCATGCGTGCCTCTCCTAACATAATTATTCATATGACATATGAGATTACTATTCCCATATCTAGAATTATGGTTCTTAACTTTACCGTAATACTTGCACTTTACTGTTTTAACACGATTGACTGTTTTCTCAAGTAAATTTTAAAGACTTTCCAAACATCCGAAGCCAGTTTATTAGTTATTTTACACTTTCCTTTGCTTTTTCCTTTGTCAACTTTATCTTGTTCTGGTATCTCCATACAACTATCTTTTACCAAATTCATAGCAAAAGAATTTGATTGAAATAAAGTGTTGATATCATCAAATTCTATCTACAAATTATATCAATAAAACATTAAAATTATACTTATTATGTGTTAAATATATATTAAAACTGTATGAGTCAAAAACCAATTCAAACATTTTCTTAGGAATTAACGAAACTGGAAACCATTTTGATGAAAAAAATTATAGGGTGGTAGGCCAATTCCTCTATAATTGTTCAATTAATTTGTACAATGAAAGCTAATTTCTTCTTTTCATATTAGAAGATGAAGTAAATGATGGGTGCATCATAAAAAAAAAAAAATGACAGCATAGTTGATCAATATAAGGATAACTATTAATTTACTTTACTCTTTCACTGCTTATCCAATTGACCAAAAAAAAAAGAAGTATATTAAAATGCATTTTATCATGTTTTCAAGTAAATACCATGACATTATTACTGCACCCAAAAATGAAGAATCTTATGGATATATAAACTTAACAATGTTCACATGAGATCAGCGTTAGTAAAATTAAAATTCCTTTGTCAAAAGCTTAGAAAATTCTTTCGACTTTCTAAGTTTTGAATTTGTGAAGAAAGAAAAATGAGAAATATGGGTCCTAAATTGGCTTAGTTGTTTTTCTCAACATTGGTGCTATTAACTCAATTGCTTTCTCCCATGGGTAGAAACACCTTTTTGTTGTGATTATGCATCAAATATGGCTTAAAACATATGGTAAAAGCATGCATAAAATTGAAACTCTATCTTCATTCTTCATTCCATTTTATCTATTGTTTGCATCATATATATTTTATGTTAGTTGATCTATCATATGTAGCAAATGCTCGTAATATTGGTGTTTGCTACGATCTAAACAAAAATAATCTACCATCTTTAAAGAATGTAATCAACCTTTACAACAAAAAGTCGAATTGAAAATTACCTCAGTATTTTGGTAAAAAAAATGCTGTAGAAGGGACATAATAACCCTATCGATAGATTGATTGACTGTGATTGGTGGGCAAAATGTGAGTAGTGGTTACCTAAGGAAGGAAGCAAAAGTGGGCAAAAGATAAATGGTGGCTGCCAAGCTTGCTAGTTGAAAGAGAAAAAAAGATTGCTATTTGGTGTCTACCTAACTAGTTGTAGGTGAAAGTCTGAAACGAAATAGTGAAAATATGAAAGTGAAATCGGGAAAAAATATTTTCAAGGTTAACCTTCCGCACTTGTGCCTTTAATGGAAGCATATTAATTGTTAAATAATAAAAGCAGATTGGTATATTAAAAACTCTAGAAATAACTTTTAATTTTCAAACTAGGATTGTTGCTTGCCTTTTTTTTAATTTAGATTTTGTTTGATTAATTTTTTTAGTAATTTTATACTAAGGGTAATAAAAATCAACCTTGTAACTGGTTAGGTAAGAAAGTAAGAAGCTGTAGTAATTTTTAATTCAAAATAAATAACAAAAATATGAATAAATTTTGAATATACAATAATCATATATTTTATATATAAGAAAAAAAGTTTATTTCAAAAGTTATTTTTTATATTTTTACTTTTTTGTTTTTTTTATACATAATATTAATATATATACTAGAATTATTTCTTTTTTAATATATAAATATTATCATATATTTTCAGTGATTATTTAATTAGATGATTTATTTGTAAAAGTTCTTAATGACTTGTTACAATTCTTAAAAAATATTAAATTAATATATATTTAAAAGGTCAAATTAATATATTTATGTTACTTATAATAATTTTTTATACGCTATAATATGATTAAAATAAATTACATATTTTAATTATCATAGATATACAATATACTCATATACATATGATTTAAAATAAATTATATAATCTCTTATAATTATATATGGGTATCATATGATGCGATTTAGATTTTAGAATAAAATATATAAAAGAAGTCATTAAGATGAGTATATACATTATATTATATTAATACTTTATCAAGTGATATAGAAATATAAATTATATAATCTTTTATCACTATAAATGCTATTTAAAATAAATATGTTATTTTTAATTTCAAATATAAAATCTTTTGTCATGTGATTTAGAATAAAGTATTTAAAATAGGTGATTGAGATGTATATTTATAGTAATAACTTATAAGTTACCTTTTAATAATGTCGTATCATGTAGTATAGAATAAATTATATAATTTTTTAGCATTACACATATTATTTAGAATATGTATTATTTTTAATTTCAAATGTATAATATCTTATTTTAACTCTTACAATTGAAAATAATCACATATCATCATTCATGTTATTAAGATTATCAGATAGTTTCTTATCATTATAAATATTATTTATTATCACTATAATATATTATTATGTATTTATGTGATTTGGATTTACTTTGCTTGATCAATGACCATATTGTTAGTTGTTAGATGTTATTTGTTATTAATAATTAAATGTGTATTATCATTCTAAATTATTTTTTTAATAAAAAATTATTTTTGAATCTTATTATAAAAAGTTACAAAGAATAATATATCTTTAATATGTTGAGATTTATATATGTAATGTATACATTACTAATATAAAAAATACTTGCATATTTAAAAAGTATAAATTGAGACCCATTTGACATGCATTTAACATATATATATATTTAAATTTTAATATATACATTACTAATATATATATATATATATTTAACTTTAATATATATTTTTTAATATATGCATTTAAGACAAATGTATACATAACTATATTAGTTTTTAATACCAAATCCAAAATAATGAACTACTAAACATAAAAAATAAAATAATGATGTATCATACTAATATTATTATTTATATTGTATTTATACTAATAATATGAAAAATAATTTTATAATAGTTATTAAATGAGTATCATAATTAAATATTTAAAATAATCTTTATATGGTATATTAAATAGCTAATTAAGTATCATAATTAAAAGATTAAAAATTAAAATAAATTTATTATCATAATTAAAAGATTAAAAATTAAAATAAATTTATATGTTTATATTAATTTAAAATAAATATAAAAAATGTGTTAAATATATTTTCATATCATGTCACGTATTAAACGTGTATTCGTATGACATATTTTCTTTAAACATTTTTTTCATGTCTTACACGTGTTTAGACGTTAAAAATTAAAATAAATTTATATGTTTATATTAATTTAAAATAAATATAAAAAATGTGTTAAATATATTTTCATATCATGTCACGTATTAAACGTGTATTCGTATGACATATTTTCTTTAAACATTTTTTTCATGTCTTACACGTGTTTAGACGTATCAATATGTATAAGACACGAATTGTGTAGTGTTGAAATTCGTGTTGACACAAATAAATATAAAACATATTTTTTCAAAACACATACAATTTTTTTCATGACGTTTTCGTATTGTATCATTGTTCGTGTCTAAAATTATCGAGTCTACTCATATTCTGAATTTAATAGTCTAAAATGGCTTGAAAGAGGTTGATGAGTTAAAAAAAATGAGAAAAAGTATTAAGTGTATGAAAGGGTCTAAAGTTAAAAAGCAAAAATCTTTGAAATGTGTGAACCTATTTAGTTTAAATGCAAATAGAGGATTAAGACAAAATATTCCAATTAGGTAGAACTCCACACATCTCATGCTTCAAAGTGCCTTTTACTTTCGTATGACTTTCTCTCATTTGGAAATCAATGACTCAAATTATAAGAATTTTTCATCTAAATCCAAGTGGGATAAAAATGAAAGATTGAGTCAATTCTAAAGTGCTTTTTATGACATTACTTGTGTGTTTTTTGGAACAAATACCTTACTGTCAATTTATTTTTCCCTTCAGTCCATTAGGCATGCTTGACCTTGAATGATCACATTAATGAAAATGATGTACAGTTTAAAAAGATGGCTTTAATGATGTTTTATAAGTTTGAGAAGTATAGGTATAAATTTAGTTTAATTTTAGCTATAGTTATGATATTGGATTCTCGTTATAAATAATAGTTTGTGTATTGGAATTATAAAAAGCTTTATGGGAATGATTCTATAAAGTTCAAAACAGTCATAAATAATATATTTTCTCTTTATGATGAATATGCTGATGCTATCAAGGTTTCTATGTAGTTCATCATTAGTTATTTCTAATAATTCTAATGAGTAAACTATTGATGAGGGATTTAGCATAGTTAAAAGTTCACGTAAAAAGGATGTTTGAGAGGTAATTCACTTATTTTAAAGTTTAATTTTTTATTATTTTATTATTTTGTAATGTTTTGTTGTAAATTCATATATATTTGAATTTTTTAATTAGGAATTTGACACTTTTGACATTGAGAATGTTATTACTGTAAGAAAATCTCAATTAGAGCTATATTTAGAAGAACAAAGGCTTGATAAGACATAAGAGTTTGATATTTTGCAATTTTGGAAGCAAAATCAATTTCGGTATCCTGAGCTTACTGGTATGGCACAAGATATCATGAGTATTCATGTTTCCACAGTAGCATCTGAATTTATTTTTAGTGTTGATGATAAGGTTCTCGACCAATATCGTAGCTTAAGTTAGAAATTGTGGAGACTATTAGTTTGTTGTAAAATTTGGTTATTTAAAAAAATTACTGATAAGAGCTTAGATGAGATGATAGATGACGTCATTAACTTGGATCTTAGTAAAGATGATTTTTCTTTAGTAAATTGTTCTACTTTATCTCAAGTTAATTTTGTTGAGTCGTGTTGACTCATTGAATAGCTTTTAAATTATTATTGTACTTTGAGTACTTTGAAGTTAGTAGGGTAGTATGTGTTGAATTATATATAATGTTTGAAGTTTGAAGTTTAATGACATGTTGTATGTATTTGTGTTTCATTTGTATTTTGAATACTCTAAAGCTGAAGTTTGGCTTGTATTTATAGTATTATTCATGTATATTATGTTTATTCATATAAATCAATGTCATTTGTGTTATTTATATTTATTCATATTATATTTAAACGAATTAATTATATACATGTTAATCATATCGTATCGCTTATAATACAAATAATAAACATATCGTGTTTGTATTTATGATTTAAACACGTTTTATAATTCGTATCATATTTATATTTTAATAATTCGTATTATTATACGTATCAAATACAATATGAAAAAGGATATAAAAACATGAATTACCCGGTCTAGCTAACAATTAGATGTACTTACTCAAATTTTAATAATTTAATGAGCATTTTAAAAAATATGATGACTATAAGTTAAATGACTAATTATATAATTTAACTTGTAAAAATGGATGAAAATTTTATTTGTTTCCCCCCTCCCCCTTCACTTTAATTTTTTAATTAAAATTTAAATAGATCAACGTAAGAAATTTTTTTAAAAAAATTTACTTTTTCATTGATAATATTGGTATGTGTTCAACCAAATAAGAAATGTATAATCACCCTTTTTTTTCCTTATAATTAAATTAAAATTAAACTTTGCTCACCAGTATTAAGAGGATCATTGCGTCAAATTCTTTCCCATAATGATGAAATGAAGCTCACAATTGCATTTGTCACACGTTTAATATGTTTAAAGGAATGACAAGAGTTCTTTTAAAGGGAAGTTCACTATTTAAAATCAAATTAAACAATACAAAGCTTTCATGGCAATAAAAAAAAAAAGATGATAATAAATGTTTGTAAATCAGAAAATAATTTTGAAATAATTCAAAGAATTAGGATAAGAAAGATAAATATATAGCTGAGATAAATCTCGATACGATAAATGGGAGTTTTGATGCCGTGGATTTGGTTTCAAAGGTGCTACAAAAAACTTTGGCGTGGCTTAATCACAATCACAAAATTTAAATTAATAATATATAAATTTTGTTTTATATAATTTAATCGAATAAAGTTACTTTTATTAATAATTTAATTTTTAATAAAGTTTATAATTATAATTAAACCACGTTACTTTAGCCGAAAACGATGACCTCAAAACTCGATTAAAAAAAAAGAAAAACCCAACGACAGCAACAAGGTCAAGATTCAAGAACAAGGCAAAGTTGCAAATAGAAATTAGCCCAAATCTGTCTTAAACCCCAAATTGAAGCCCAATAACAAAAACCAACCCCGATTGGCGCACGTTAGCTCCGGCAGCCTTAAACCTCCACTCGACACTCCACCCTCCGCAAAACCAAAAGGCTTCAGTTTTCTCTTACAAAACCAACCTTTAAAACCATCTCCGGTCACCCTAGCACAACCGTTAGATCCTCCGGAATGGACCCACTTTTGGACCGAATCAACGTCCGCGATCTCCTATCTGGGCACGACCTCTCCGACCCTTCGACGCCACTTTCCGCACCCGATCTCCGCCTCCTCATCAACCGCCTCGAATCGCACTCTCTTCACATCAAATCGAAAGTGCGTTCTTACCTCCTTTCTCATCACAACGATTTTGCCTCTCTCTTCTCTCAGTGCAACGATATTGTTCTCAAGACTAACGAAATCTCTGACAACCTCTCCAATATTCTCTCGTTAGTCTCCGATCCTCCGATCGGTGGTGAGATCCGTAAGTTGGTTGATGAGATTGGGAGGAAAACGAAGGAGGCTAGGGAAAAGAGGGAGATTTTAGGGTTGTTGAGGGTAATTGTTGGGATTTGCGAGAGATTGGAAGGCGCGAGATCGGCGTTGAGGAATGGACGGTTTGGATTCGCCGCTGCGGAAGTTAAGGAGTTGAAGGAGGCTTTGAGGATTGGCGATGAAGAAGAAGGAGAGCCTATCGTATATGGTTTATTGAGGAAACAATGGGCGGATTTATTCGATGAGGTATGATTCTGTTTGGTTACTGAGGAAATAGAGAAAACTAAGAGAGAAATAGATTAATTTTTAAGGTTTAATATTTTAATATCATTGTTTTGGTATTATTCATTTTAGTGGTGATTTGTTTTTTTAGAGGAATTGGATTTGGGTTTGTAGATGCAAGAGTTGCTTGCCAAGTTCATGGACTATGCGGTTCAGTTCGAGCAGGATTCTAGAACAATTCGAGTGAAATACAGATTATGTGTTGATGAAATGGACGGGATTGAACTTCATACAATTTTGGAAGCAATGGATGTAAGTTGTTATTAGCTTTTCGTTTTGCTCATAGAATGGATCAACTAAGTCTTATATATGGTGTCAAGTTTTAATTATTTTGTTTCTATGATGGGTGATATAATGAAGTAATTAGATAATTATGAAATTTTGCTCTACTATTAGTTGTGTCTATGTTGTTGGGTGGTCAATTAATCCTGATATGTTGAAGGTTAAATATGTAATGACGATGTGACATGTTATTTTTAGGTTGCTGGAGTATTGGATTATAGTCTTGCTAAAGCAGCTGACTTGATAATCAAGCATGTCATCACTGAAGCTGTAAACTATCAATCGCCTGTAATATTTGTAGAAGATGTAAATCAAGGTTCTGAAGGAATTACAGAAGCTGTACTGAAGATATTACCTTCACAAGATCTCAAGGTAACTGCTGCCTACAGATAATCTAAATCTTGGTTGCTGGTTGCTACACTTGGTTTAATTAATTTAGGACATAAATTCAGTAAATAAAGCAAGCTGAAGTGTCCATTGGAACATTGAAATTTTATTACTTCCCGTTTTCTTCATGGACGGACATTTTTTTTAACATGGATCATATTAGATGGGAAGAGCATCTTCTAAATTGTCATTGTTAAAAGTTTTGCTTGAAAGGAATTTATGGGCTGTGGTGTGAGACATCTTCTCTCTAACGTTCAGATTGTAGATGTGGACGGTGATGCTATCTATGCTAGAGTTATTCAGGTTATCAGGTTTATTTTCAAGCATATATGCTTTGAAAATGGTTCATGGATTCATTCTTTTGGAAGGTTAACTTGGCCAAGGATCTCGGATCTTATTATCTCCAACTTTCTCTCCAAGGTTTGTTTTTCTAATGCTTGACTTCAAAACTAATAATTCTTTCTCTTCTACTTTACTTGCCCTTAACATCATCACATCACTGTAGAATGCTGAATGTTTATGAATAGGTGTCCGGTAATTGATTTCTGTAATATTTGTATAGCAAATAAGTTATTGTTCCATTGGCATCTTTAGATTTATGCCTTAATCTTAATATTAAGCAGGCATACAGAGAATCCATGTCACTCTATATAAAAGTTGTAAACATATAACCACTAATAACATAATATGTGTGCTTTATTTGGAGCATGAAGTTTGCTAGTATTGCGAACAAAGTGGAGATGCTTTATTAGGGTTACTTCTCAAAGTACTCAAGTAGTATGACCTTTGAATTAGCTGCTAACACATCTTCTGATTCTGCCTTTAAGAATTTAAGCATTGCTAGTTGTGTAGGCATTAATTTGTGCCTTGAAGAGATTATATGCTAATATTTAGTATTAGGCTCAAAAGGTACAATCAAAGGTAGTCATGAATGAAATCTTTTCCTTGAGGACATCCTAGATGTTTGCATGATTTGTTTGTATATATTTCTTCTTATTTCATTTTAGTTTTATGGTGGGTTGTTGTGTTGCTGGGTTGTACGTAGTCATTTGTCTAGCAAAAGAGTTTGAATGGCTAATACTAGATGGGATCAGGGTTTATCTGTACTCAAATATCAGGGTTTAAATACTGCTATAGCCCTAGCATAAGTAATCTGTTTAACCTCTCTTTTATTGATTGTTTGTTGCCTTTAGTTTCCCAACTTTGTTTTATGCATTTTAACTTTATCTCAAATAAGTAGTTTTACAAAATTCATTGGAGACTTGGGATTAATGCCTTAAGAAGTGCGTAATTAAATTATTGGTAAAGGTGTATAAATATACTCAATTATGTTTTGATGGAAGCGTTGAGCTGTGGAGTAATCCTTGTTACAGGGCTATCTTCTATTGCATGGTGTTACACATTCAGACCTTGGGAAGCTCAAATATCTTTTTGTTCTATTGGCAGGCTGAGTTCATTCTCCTTTTTAGGGCATAACTAGCTTTAAAACAAAGCAATAAAGAAATAAATAAAAAGATAAATAGAAGGCTATTTGTGCTTCATCTTGCTTTGCCACTGTCTTGAACTGCCTTGGTTCCTGTTATTGTAATGATTGATTTCTTCAGACTTTGCAACCTTTCTATGTGTGGCTATTTTGGAACACCATGCAAACTTATTATCTTTCTTTTCTAGAACATCTATTTTTGCCTGTCTAGTCAGTAACTAGTTATTGTTCTCCACTGAGTCCTAAAGCAGTTTTTCTGCAGAAAATTGGTTTATTTAACTTTTGGATTTCAAGATATTATGAATATTTAAATAGAATTAAATGGGAACCACTTTGAATGTATTTGCAAAATGGTTGACCTTGGAATGGTGCATGAAATTTTCTTTCACAGAGTGGCTGCTTACCTACTTTTCCTTCTTGTTTTTGGAAGCAAAAAAACGAGGGAAATAGGGTTGATTTTATTTATTTATTCCTTGATTGCATTTCTGAGTAGTTTTTTTTTTTTTTTTTTTTGAAAAGTAGTATATTTTAATCTTTTCAGTACCAAATGTTATGTTACTATTGATTCCAATATTAAAGGTATTTAGTATTTTGGTGAATGCTAAAATCAAAAGGCATATTAGATGGAACTTTGTGCAGTGTCAATAGGACTTATTTGTTTGTTTATGGTAGTTTGATAGCACAGTATTTTTATTCTGTAAAGGAGCATCTGGATTTATTTCCTTATTTACTTAGTAATAAATTGACATGTGAATCTTGCTTTAGGTTGTCCCTGAAGATGCCTCAAAACTTGCTGACTTTCAGAAGATAATCAAATGTACATCAGAATTTGAGATTGCTTTAAAGGAAATGATGTTCATATCGGTGTCCAATAACAAAGATGAAAAGTTGAGCAATTTTGCTGAAAATGTTGAAGTTCACTTTGCATTCAGGAAGAAAACAGAAATCTTGGGAAAAGCTAGAAATTTACTCCTGCAGTGTGATTTCTCTGTTCCTAAAGTGAGTTTCTAACAGTTAAACTTATGGGCTTGTGGCTTTGCTTTATTGGTTTTAATTAATGAAATTTTCTTTAGGAGTACACTTCCAAAGGCCCTTTATTGAAGAATGATGGAATGGCTATAAATTCTTCCAAACAAGTTGTTGATTTGCTTTTTTCATCTGAGAGATGTGTGGTATCAAAAGCAGCCTCCCAACTGATGGAGCTAGTGCATCAGACACTTCAGGTGAACCACTAATTTTCCTGTTTTCTTCTTGAAATGCCCTGAGGCAATTTCTTATCCATTGCAACTTGGAAGTCCTGATTCCCATCATGTTGACCTAATATTCTTACATATTAAAAATTATGTGAAAGCTTACTGTTACTTCTAAGTCTTTATAATTCAATCTAGTTTTCTTGGTAAATGCCGTCTCTAAAGTATGAATTTCATTTAAATTAACTGAAATTATCTGTCGCTTGTGCATCCTATGCATTTTTCATTTCTGTTGGCATGGCTTGTGCGTGTAAAGTTCAGAACATGATTGTATCTATCACAACACCTTGCAGGATGTTTGCTTGTCATCCACAAGAGTTGCTTTGGAATTCTATCATGCTGCCAGAGATGCTATACTTCTTTATGAAGCTATCATCCCTGTCAAGGTTTGTCAATTTGAGATGGTGTAGTTAGATTAAACTTCACCTTATACGTTACAATTCATCAAGATACCTGATCATGATTTCTTGGATACTTGTGTGTTCATGTACATGGCAGTGTGTGCTTCCTGGATGTGCACACTCTCAACGTCAATGTAGGCCTATGTGCATGCACATGCATTCAGGGTAAACAGCATTCTGAGCAACCAAAGTTTTTATTTGTGCATAAATATATATATATATATATATATATATATGATTATGCTAAACACCAGAAGTTTGGAGTCACAACTGAAATGTAATACCCATTTTATTTATGTGCCTTTTATGTTCCTTCAATCAAAAACTTAAAAAGTTTCTTATGCACTTCTTGTATGGGAATGTTTAATTCTGATTAGTTTGTCTTAAAATTGCTTGCCATGTTAAGCATTATGAAGCATCATTATCTGTCAACTATATATCACCTAGCCTATGTTTGGGCATTCTTGATATTTCAATTATGTTGGGTTCCTGAAATCTCTCTCACATGATTTGCTTGATAAGATTCTTTGTTTCCTTTTAAAGTGAACAAGCTTCATACTTCTAAACAAACAATAATATTCTCAATCTTGAAGCAAAGAATCTATTAGTTTATGAGATTCCCAGTCTTCCCTTAGGCGTCCAATGAGTTGGTTGTGGTTTAGGTTAATTACATGCATCTTGTAATTTTGACCTTAAATTCACAAATCTTGTCTGGCACTGAAACAAATATAGTGAAGGTTCTTGTTGCATATTTGATCGCTCACTTTCCATCATTGTTCTTTTCATTGAGAGCTGTATGAGCCAGGTATATTGCATATGGATGTTGCATTGCAGGTTTTTGTGCATCACAACTATGTTGGTAACCTTTATTTTTGGCTTGTAAAGCTAGAAAGGCAGCTGGATGGTATCAACCAGGTTGCTACTCTCATGCACAACGATTGTCTTTACTTATCTCAAGAGATACTTGGGCTTGCATTTGAGGTATGTAGAGTGTAGAAACCTGCTTGAAAAAAGAAAGAAACAAAATGAAATGCACATGTACATTATTTGGATATATCATAGATGGAAATCTGCAACTAGAACTAGGCTAAAACACAAAATAAGTCCTTGAAAGTAATTCAAATATCACATGAGCCTCTATTCTATGGCAATCAATTGAGCCAATCTACAATTTATTGAGCTCTTATCTGGATGGAAATTTTAACACTGTTTATTCCTTTTTCCAGCTAGGATAGAATTTTTATGTGGCATGAATGATGTGGAATAAATAAAACCTTGTGGCATTTTCTTGGCATGTGCCAAAACAAAAAAAAATGATCATTTCCAAGGTATGTGTCAAAATAAAAAATATATAAAAGAATCTTTTTAATTTTAACACATGCCTAAAATGCCACGTGATATTCAACATCTTTTTTCCCATGTGGTAGTTCTATCTCAACAAAAGAGTTAATGAGGTTAAAGTTTACATTCAAATAAGGGTTCAATTAATTGTAAATAAGTGATATGGGGCTCAATTGATTGCAATAAAAGGATAGGGACTTGTGTAATAAATTTAATTTAGTACATGGAGTTATTTTATATTTTAGCCTTTTTACTACTTTGCTCCTAATAATGAAATAGATGCTGATTTGCTATTATTTTATTGTTTTATCTAAAGTGCCTGTACCCTTCTATTATTTTATTTTACCTTTTGATGTTAACTAATGTATTTGATACCTTCATTCAGTACCGCACAGACTTTCCAGATTCCATCAAGGAATATGCTGTATTTGCTGATATGGCTCCAAGATTTCATCTCATGGCTGAAGAAATATTGCAGAGGCAAATCCAGATTGTTGTTTATAATTTGAGAGAGGTGGGTTGCCTATATGTGTCAATTTGGATTTGGATTTGATATTTGCCTGAAAATCTTGACGATAACTACATAAAGTCTATGGTAGTTTAGTCTTGTTTAGACTTCAACTGGAGGTGCCTATAGGCTGGGCCCAGTTAAATCTTCAAAAACTTAAGCTTGTGCTCTGGCCGCCCATTTATTTTATATTTATGATTAAAAATATTAAAAATATTTTTAAATATAGTTTAAACTTAAAATTAAATAAAAACATACAAATTGAGGCCCAATGCCCAAGTCTGTTGGTCCTTGGCAGGATGTCCAGACCTCCCCTTGTTACAACTCAAATTAAAGTTTCTATTCCATTACAAGGTCACAGTTTAAATTGTTCAATTAAAAGGCTGGTCATCAGTTTTTTGTTTTCTTTTTCCTGTTTGCATATTTGGATAAAAACTCTTAACGTAGGCAGATTAGTCACCATACCAATGCCAGCAGCTCTTGCACGCAGCCTGCTTGCTTTTTTTTCGGTCTTAAAATATTGAAATACCCATCAAATAACTTTCTTTTTTAAAATTTTCATCTCATTAAAACTCAAATTCTCTTGCCTTTTTTTTTATGCTTTGAACTATTTTGATTTTTTAATTTGTTTTTATTTTGAGAATCGATTTTGTTTATTGACACCAGTATTGGGGTGTTAATTTTTTGTTATGTTAGATGTTTGTATGTTTAAAAATAGAGTATGGGTGTGGCATAGACATTTTAAATTTATTGCTACATTGAATAAAGCTGGAAAGAGTTCAAACATTATGATTGACCTAACTGAAGAATAATGGTTGAATTATTACTCAGATAAATCTGTGGCAGTTTTCATGTGATAATCCCAATTTTCTGTATCATTTGCCTTTGTGAATGACTTTTTGCTAATATTTCTATTTGTTAGGCTATAGATGGTGCTGATGGATTTCAAAATACCCATCAAATGCAACAATATGAATCTGCAAAATTCAGCATAGATCAGGTAGTGTTGATTTGTTTTGTTGTTATACTCCCTGCCATCATTTTTCTCTGCCTTTCTCTTGCATCGCAGACAGTGAAACTGAATAGTTGATTATCAGGTTGTTTTTGTTCTCGAGAAAGTACATATTATATGGGAGCCACTCTTACTGCCTTCAACTTATAAGAGAAGTATGTGCATGGTTCTAGAATCAGTCTTCGCTAGAATCACAAAAGACATACTTTTGCTTGATGATCTGGCAGCAGAAGAAACATTACAGGTCTGATCGATTGCTCTTTATTGTAGTCTTCATAGCTTTTACATATTTAAGTCATATCTTATCCATTGACTTGTTGAACAGCTCCAAAGACTAATCCATTTAATGATGGACAACCTATCTTCTTTATTGAAGTCTCTAATTGTCGTCAATTCAAAAGGGAAGTCAGAAGAAGACTCAAGGCGTCCTGTAGATGACCTTATACCATCTTTACGTAAAATTCGCAAACTAGCAGGCATGTTTTTCCCATACCCTTAACTCTTGACTGCTGTAGATACTTGATTTCTTGCCAAACAATGGATGGCCTTGGGTGCTATTTTAGGGTTAAGAGCTGGGTAGAGGTTATGGTAGTATCGTGGCTTCTTATGTTCCCAATTTAGGACAATTATATGCTTAAATGCGGCTTCTCCTAATTGTTTTTCATTTTTGTATATTCCAGAATTGTTAGATATGCCTTTAAAATCCATCACGTCTGCATGGGAAAGTGGAGAGCTTCTAAGCTGTGGTTTTACAATAGTAGAGGTATGATTTAACTGTGGCACTTGATTTGTGATTCTCTTGAGCTTAATGTTTTGCAATTCTTTTATTTTTCATTTTGTACAATAATTATGGCAATATTCTTAAAAAGATTTGCTTCTTATAGTTTTATTATTTATTTTGTGATGCAAATCATGATCAGAACATGCAGCTTGCACATGGTATTCAGCAAAATTTAACTATTATATCTGATACCCTGCCATCCTTTTGACCTTTCCACTTAGCGTCCTATTAATGGAACAAGGCAAGGTGCAATATTGAGCGACATTCAACAATGAAATTGTTTGATACACTCTTATGATAACCCTTGATGGTTTAGATTAATAGTTCAGTGTATTTATAACCTCTTTTTAACTGTTTGTAGTTGAAAGATTTCATCAGAGCTATATTCGCTGATTCAGCATTGAGAAAAGAATGCCTATGGCGGATAGAAAACGTCGGTTTGTAGAAGTTGCAGTTTCCTTTGTCACACACTCCAACCTGCACTCTGCTCTTCCCGTGAAGGAAAACAGAAAGGGTCGAAACGGCTAATGAAGAGAAAAAAATACTGAGGTTGACATATGCTCTAAATTGGAGTTGCTACATTGCATAGAGGGTGATTCCCCTGTTAAAACATATCAAAAATTTCGAACGCACGTTCCGAGCCTAGATATCTGTTCTTTTTTTTTTTTTTCAAGCGCACGTTCTGGGCAAGTGTGTTTTCTTAGCTCTATACAATATTTGTAATTTCATGCTGCTGTAGAGCATTCAATCGCAAGGCAATTCTAGCACCCTCATGAGGAATTGGACTATCCTGGCACATTGAATGCCAAGTTAGAGACTACAACTAAATAATCCACACCCCATTTAAACTACAATAAAAAAACTTTTTTTAAAAAAAACCCTATCATAAGTTTCTATTACAGAGCTTATTTCTCACGTATTGCAAAAGCCCTTGTCCCAAAAGGAGAAGCGGTGGCAAGTTGTAACTTGTTGCAAACAGTCATAAAGGAGTTGCCTGAGAAGAAAGATGAACAACATGAAACTTAAACCAGGCAAACAAGAAAAATCAACCGCAAAAGCTTATGAGTCGAAGTTGTAAATGTCAATTGTAAGGCAGAAGAAACAGACTTCTTTAAGAGAGAAAATGTTCTGGTTCCAAGTAAATATATCATTACCTTTTCAGATCATAAAGTATATTTGGTCTTCGCCGCAGCTTGGGAAATTGGTTGGATCGATGTGGTAGTGAGGCTCTCCGACCGCATTTTGCCACCTAGCTAAATAAACCCATAGTCAACATGACCAATTAATCTTCCTCTTCAAGTTCTTACTTAGCAGCCTTGTTTTACTCGGGGGGGACGGTAATTGTAGAACACCTTAAAAGAAGTATTTTATGCAATTAAAAACTTGAGCAACAAGATCAAGATTTAGGAACATGATATAAAGAGCATCAACACGTAGGACAATAGAA
Source organism: Durio zibethinus (assembly GCF_047325235.1). Taxonomy (NCBI): domain Eukaryota; kingdom Viridiplantae; phylum Streptophyta; class Magnoliopsida; order Malvales; family Malvaceae; genus Durio; species Durio zibethinus. The sequence continues at coordinate 11,043,697 of NC_143182.1, forward strand.
AGGGAAAAAAAAAACCATTTTCCTGCTGACAATTAACAGTCTAATGCTGTAAGCTAAAATATCCGACAGTGAGACCTTTTTCCATTTTGGACAGAGAAAAGCATTACATTAAACCCCATCAGAATCACTAATGAAAATTGCATTGATGGAAAATCCATCAGTAAACTACTACAACCCATAGGTTCTACACAGATCAATAAACACCATCCTTTTCTTAGTAATTCCCTTTAAATTACATCAAAAAACAATAATTTACAAGCAAAACAAGCTACAATATACGAAAAGGATTTCAGCATCCAAATCAAGTAACAAAATTTAAAGCATTAACTCATTACCTTTAATCACAATAAAATATAAACAAGTTGAATATCTAAATTCTTCAGTTTTGTGATCCAACAAAATGATACATCTCATTCAACCAAAGCTAACACAGTTTTCTTGCTTCTGTTTGCAGAAAGATTGTTATTTCTTTGGTTACCAAAAACGAACTAAATTTAGTTCCCTTTTTTTTCATTGACTTTCTCACAGGACTAAGTCAAATCTAATCAATAACAAGGATGAGCGATTACCATGAACTTAAAGTTGGAAATTGGAATGACTTGGACCACTGGTGATGACAGTCTGCACAGAGAGCCACAGAGATTGAAGAATACATAGATAATTGTATTGCCTTATATATAAAAAGCTAATAGAGAGGAAAATTTTACCTTAAATTGTCTGAAGAAATAATAAATAGAGAAACTGTCCATCATAAATTATCAAGTAGAAATGCTAAGTCAGATTCACAATCTAAGCTTCTTATCTGAGAGGTTAAAGCTTTCAATTTGCTGTAAACCTCTGCTGTCTCAGGCAACATTGGCATATTGGACAGAAAACAATGTATCTGATTTCTAACTTCAATCCAGCTGCAGCCTGGTTGCTTCTCTGCTTTAGTCACTTTCACCAATAGCCTCATGTTCTCAACCTCATCCCAACTACCAGCCTCAGCTTGCATATTTGACAACAAGACAAAGTTTGATGTTTTATGAGGTTCACATTCCAAAAGCTTCTTAGCAGCAATCTTACCAAGTTTCAAATTCCCATGAGTCTTGCAAGCTGCCAGCAATGCACCCCATATTCCTGCATTTGCCCTCATCTTCAATCCCCTAACCACTTCAAAGGCTTCATATAACATCCCAGCACGGCCTAACATATCAACAATGCAAGCATAGTGTTCAACCAAAGGTTCTATAGAGTAAATTTCAGTCATGCATTTAAACAATTTAAAACCCTGATCAACAAGGCCAATGTGACTACATCCTGACAAAACCCCAATGAAGGTGATATGATCAGGAAGCACTCCTTTTAACACCATCTGTTCAAAGAGTTGAACAGCCTCTTTTCCATGACCATTTAAGGCATAACCAGTTATCAGAGAATTCCAAGAAATAACATCAACTTTATCAAGATGCTTGAAAATGATTTGAGCATACAAGATCCTTCCACATTTTGCATACATGGTGATCAAGGCATTCCCTACAAACAAGTCATTTATATAACCACTCTTCAAAACCATATTGTGCATCTGCTTTCCAACTTGCAAAGCTGCAAGATTGGCGCATGCGCTTAGTCCACATGCAAAAGTTGAATGATCAGGCACTGTTCCTTCATTTGCCATCAGTTTGAAACTATTCAATGCATCCAATGATAAGCCATTCTGCACAAAACCTGTCATCAAAGAATTCCAAGAGACTACATTCCTTATCTTCATCTCGTCAAATATCTTGAATGCTTTGTCCATTTCTCCAGTTAGAGCATAACCAATGATCATGGTGTTCCACGTTACCAAGTCCTTATTTTCCATTTCCTTGAATAGATTGAGAGCCTTATCCATTCTTCCCATCTGCGCATACCCTGCAATCATGGTGTTCCAACAAACAATATCTCTGGCAGTAATCTCACTAAAAACCTGACAAGCTTCATCCATTCTTTTATTCTTAATGTATCCAGCAAGCATTGCAGTTTGTGCCGCAATATTCTTGTAAGGCATTTGATCAAGTAATTCCCTTGCCTTATCAAGCTGGCCAACATGAACATAACCATCAATTATTGTAGTCCATGAGACTGAATCCCTGTTCGGCATCTCCCTAAACAACCTAGCAGCCTCCTCAATTTGGTAATCCTTGACATAAGCACCAATCATAGCATTCCAAGAGACAACATTCTTAATCGGCATCTGATCAAATAATCTCCTTGCCTCCAATATCTTACCCCTTCGCGCAAGTCCACTTAGCATCGTAACCCAAGACACAACATTTGGATAAGGAATCTTCTCAAAAAACTCCCAAGCAGAAACCAAATCACCGACCTCAATAAACCCATCAACCATCAAATTCCATGAAACAACATCCTTTATCGCCATTACCTTAAAAAACTCTTTCCCCAAACGCATTTCCCCATTCCGGGTATAACACGATAACATCAAATTCCACGAAGCAACATTCCTATCCGGCATTTCGTCAAACAATCTCTTAGCTTCTATAACCCTTCCTTTCTTACCATACCCTCCAATCATAACGTTCCAACAAGCCACATCACGCTCATGAGGAAATAAATCAAACAATTCTCTAGCTTTCTCAAGCTCCCCTATACGTGTAAAACAAGTTATCATCAGAGTCAAAGAAAATCTGTCTCTTATAGGCATTTTAACGAACAGTCGATAAGCTTCATCAACTCTGTCATGGTGCACGTACCCAGCAATCATTGTGTTCCAAGAAACTAGGTTTCTACGAGGCATATTGTCGAACAGTTGGCGTGAATCGTTGATTTTGCCGTTTTTACTAAAGACAGAAATCATGGAATTGTAAGTTACTGTGTTTTTATGGGTCATTTCGGAGAAAAGTTTGATGGCTTCTTCGACGTTACCCGATTTTCCCAACTGGGTAATCTTGGTGTTTTGATTGAAGACATGGTTTGTTTGTTCACCTATTAATTTTAAGTTTCGTTTCATCTTTCATGCTAAAAATCAAATCGGGTTAGCTAAATTTGAGGCTTTGGAGCGTTTGGAATAAACATTCAACCATTGGAAATACCTTTATTTTCATGTTGGTAATTAAAAACAAAAATGTTGCATGAGAAAATCAATAAATAAAATTATTATAGCTAGAGTTCTTTTCCCAAAAATAAGGAAACTTCTTCTTCTAATACTTAAAAAGACAAAGATTTAATTAGATTTTTTCTTTTCTTTTTTGAGAAAATGGTAATTGGATTCTTGGGAGCTAAGGGAACATTGAAAGTTTTCATTTTATTGAATATTTTAATTTTAATAATGAGTAAAGTTTATTTAATTTTTTTATTACATTACAATATCAGTCAATCAAAAATCACTTTGCTTAAATCGTTGTTTCCTCCCTGAATACGTGTAATATTTTTTAAATTCTTGACTGTTTCGGTCAATTGTCCGAAAATAAAACTTATTTTTGATATTTTATTCTCATTTAATTTAAGTGAAAATTAACTATATCCAATGCATCTCTAAGTTAAAATCTCTTGTCCCTTTCTCGCATAACCATTCAATTTTAATCCGATGAATAAGATTAGGTTTGAATTAGATTATTTTAAATTAAATCATTTTGAATGAAAAGAATTTAAATTATTTTTGGTTCAAATTTTTTAATTTTATAATCAAATCAATTTAATCTCAAATTATTTTAAATTAGATTCTTAGATTATTTAAATTTAAAATTATTTTCCAATCAACTTAGTTAAAGTTCAAATCATTTAAATTTTAAATTAGACCAATTTGAATTGTTCATTTAAGGTTCGAATCATATCAATTTTAAATTGAACAAATGTAAGTTATTAGGTTTTTTTTTTTTTTTTTTTATCAAACTAAGTTGAGTTGAATTCTATTTTATGTGGATTAAAAGAGTTTTACAAGCTCAAATTAGACAATTCTACTAACAACAAAAAATCCTTTGATTTTGTTTATTATCTTTAAATCAATTGATATATCATTAAAATTAATATTTGAAGGTTACGGATTCAAAAAATTTAAATATGTAATATCTTATGTAACCAAATATATAATAAGATAAGGAGAATTTAAAGATAAATTAAAAATTAAAAAAAAAAAAAAAAAAAAAAACCTCATTCGATCTTTATTTGAAGGACAAAGTCATTGGATCTTATTATTATATAAGCCCATTTATCTTATGTAATGCTTTTGCTGTGTTTTTTTACCTTTGGGTCATGGTTGGGCTGATCCAGCCCAGAAGAAGAGTGATAGTTAATATAATCCCTTATTAATAGAGGATTAGGTCATCTTTATTCTCTATAACTTTCTTTACCACATACTAAAGTAACTCAGAAAAACGTGGAAGGGTTACATTCGATGATAATGGCAGACTTGAGAATGTTCATCACAAGAATTCCATTTCACGATGGGAAAACAGACACTTCAAATATAATCCAATTAGTGAAAAACCAAATCATGAAACAACCACGTTACCCGGTACATCAATCTTCTTTTTGCCTTGACTGACTCCCCTATTTCCAATCTATCACAATTCATCCTTGCTGCTTGCTGTAACTTCTCCCATGAGCTCTTCAAGGGAGAACTCATCCTCTTCAATGATTTCTCCATCTTTGCCATCCCATGGTTCTGTCTTTGCAATGTCAGGAGTGCCCTCCAATGGTAAATTTCCCTTGCCTCCACGCCCTGCTTCCTTCACAAACTCTCTGAGACAGACAGAATTTTGCATATTCAATATTTTGTTCATTCACACGGGTAGTTTAATATTAATTCAGGACAACGCAACACTTACATGATATGCTCAAGCTCAAATGCACTTTTGAGCGGAGCATATGCCCCTTTCTTCACATTCAAAGCTACAAGAGCTGGATAACCGTACCCGCCAACACCTACACGCTTCTCTAGATCTGGTTGCTTACCAGCTGCAGCCCAAACATAGCTGCGGGGATGAAATTGTCATTATAAAAAAATTTACTTTTCCTATACCAAACACATAGAGAGAGAGAGAGAGAGAGAGAGAGAGAGAGAGAGAGAATTAACTTTAAAAATAATAATAAAGGAATATAACAGGAGAAAAGCATTGATGCTAACTTCCATATACTTGCCTGTAAGGACTCCTTTTAAATTTCTCTGCAACTGACAATAACATCTCCAGGTACTTGTTCCTTCCTTCTGCCTTGGAGTCTAAAATGTCAGGTAAGAAAGCAACAAAGCATATGGCAGCGGAACCACATTTCTCCTCCAAGACATCCTATTTGAATAGATTGTATTTCTCAGTAAACAACTGAATAGTTCCAAAAAGAATGAACTCTTCTTGAAGAGAGAGTGTGAGACTTACTGGGCCGGTCAGCTCTGTCACTTCAGCAGGTCCAACATTGGTTTCAAGCTGCTCCAGAGCAAATGATTCGATAGCAGAGGCAGTTCTAGCACCCTCGTAAGGAGTTGGGCTGTCTTTGTCAGCACCAAATACTAAGATGGTAGGGAATCCTTGCACATTGAACCTGCTCATGAGAGACTGCGAACCATGCCCCATTAAACAACAATATCAAAACAAATATATCCAAAAGTTCCAACAACGGGAAAAAGAAAATCCTTTTTCTAATTTAAAAATGTTTTACATGAAGTGGAAACATGGTGTTCAAAATATCATTCACAAAGTGTTTCTGGGTATGACAACATTCTTAAAAGACAGATGGTCATCACTTTGCAATATCAACTTTAACCACAAAAACAATTAAGGAAAGAACTAACTGTACAAATTTCTAATTTCAAAGTTGTGAATTGCAGCTCTTCAATTAAAAATATATTTAAAAGTACCTTCTCAGAGTCACAGTCAACATGACCAAGCTTCACCTTCCCCTTCAGGTTATTAGCAGCCCTCTTCCACTCAGGAGCAAGTTTCTTACAGTGTCCACACCTTTCAGGAAGTATTTATATAGTATTAATCACCAGAATCAGAAGATAAGAACTAGAAACTTAAAGAACTATGTTAGCAAACATAGCATAGGTTATGTGGAAATTTTATTTTAAAAAATATTATAACCAATTATATAGACTATTGCATTGAGATTGATTTAATCTGACCAACTTTGTATGATATCCTTTGCATAACCTATATATATTTTCTATATCGAAATACAAATTAATGCAATTAATTTGTACAAGTTTGGAGATATGTACAGATATCATATAAGACTGAAGCATATAACTTGTTTTTGTCTACTTGTCTTTAGTAAGTTCAATGCCATATGTTCTTAAGTACATTTGAAAAAATAGCAAACAATTATTATGTTGTAAGGAGAAGGTTGCAATATCATATTGTTGAGGAATTAATTTAAAATGTATGGCTATTTTGACTGCTTATTCTTTAACTAGTTCTGCTGCTGTCAACCTCCCCCACCCCCACTTTTAGAGTTTTTAAATAAAAAAAAAAGCTGCACCAAAGATATCATGAAATTTTGAAGATTTCATTTATTTCTATTCATAATAAATTCCTCGATATCTGTATGCCTAAGAATCATCCAGTATCCATCGACTTTTAGCTTGCTTTGATTCCTGAGAAAACCTTGGTGCTGTTAAAAGAGTTTACTATTCTAACTGTTAAGCAACTTTACTAGCACATGCTGAAATATGCAGAGATAGAGTTGAACCCAAAACTTCCTAATTCTGTGCCAGTAAGTCTTTTTTTTTTTTTTAAGGATTTGTAATTATATAAGGAAAACAATCACATGATGCCTTAACATTTAACAACAAACACAGAATCAAAATATGTTTTACATCACCAGAAACATAAACAACATTTCACACTTGCATGCATGTACATATACACTGATATTAGTGAAGTACCATTTCTTGGTGACTGCTAGATTAACAATTAAGCATGCTTACCAAGGTGCAAAAAATTCCACAATCCAAAGTTCTTTACTTTTGAGCACCAATTCATCAAAGTTGTGGGAATTCAATTCTACCGATGCACTAGATTCAGATTTCTCACTTGATCCTCCAGATGCTTTCCCAGCCAAACGATCTTTCAAAAGTGCCTTTACCTGTATAATTCATCATAGTTCATAATAATTCAACTCAAGTGCTAGAAAGAATGTTTAATAATATATAAAAGTGATACAATGAACTTCAATTTTAACTTTTTAAAAATGAGTATCGAATCCTTAAATCTCTCAGAGACAGAGTGATTAGCCTATTTGATAGTGAAAATGACATTCTTGGACAGTTATCTGCTCCATGTCCTTGTTTGGCACCCACCTTAGAAATATAAACACAACTTTTCCAATGTAGTATAGCCTTATGAGAAACTCTACTATACAAGTTCGCATATGACCTAAGTTGATGGGGATCAAATTCAGGCTGCAGGGTGTGGGAATGTTTTTGAGAAGTGAGAAGGTATCGTTCAATTTTCCTTATGTTTTTCCTTGTACTTATGCTGATACCATGTTAAGATATAGAATGTGAGATATGTGTCCAATGCAAATACATATGGGAAAACACAAAGTAGCAGTTGTGTGGCACAAGACATTCAAATAATATTGACCCTTCCCATTCAGCAACATATCGTTACATGACAATTATTCTTTTCTTAAAGTGAAACAGTGCACTAAAGCAGATCATTACTGCAACAAGATCACTCCTATCTTATTAGAAGACAGATAATGGCCTAGAAAGGATGGAATGAATAATCTTAAAAAAGTAACTTATTCAAATTAATTGATAACAACATCATCCAGCCACAATGTATATATGATCCAATAAAATCGTGATTCTTCAATCAATCAACGTACTGTAACAAACCTGCTGGAGGGCAAATTCTGCAATAGGTTTGACATCCCTAGCTCCTTGATAATCTACTGGAGGTTTTCCAGGGGCAAACACCTTTATTGCAGGAAATCCTCTAATCCCATATTCCTGAGTAGCAATCAGAAGAAATTAGCAGAGACAAAAAAATTTCCCGTCAGATACTAGGTACTTCTGCTAAAATGCCAATACCATCCAAATTTATATAGCCTATAGTTTCATATCATTTATATATTTACGTTTTCGGCAAGGAAAAAACACTAATTAGCGGAAGGAAATGGCAAAAAGAAGTTTAGACAGCGCAAGGAAATCTAAGCAAACTATTACAGCTTGTTGAACAACAAACAGCACACCAACAAAACAGAACCTAAATTACATCTCATATTTAAGGAAAAAGTTTGGCTGATAGATTTCAAACTCCCCAAACCTGAGCAAGGGACTTGTGAGCATCAGCATCAAGGGCCGCCACAGTGGCAACTCCTTTCAAGACATTGGCTGCCTTCTCCCACGTAGGTGTTAAAGCTTGACAATGACCACACCAAGGTGCAAAGAACTCAACCAAAACAACTCCATTTGAATTTAAAACCTGTCACAATTCAAAAGCCTCAATCAATAACCTAATTTCCTCAAAAAGCTTGACTATTTCTCTTCTTGAAATACTAAGGAAGTAAGCAAAAGTCAAATTCAAGGAATAGGTGTTTCAGGCAACGAAAATACTATGATCCATTTCCTCCCCCAATATTAACTTATTAGACTATTGAATACCGTAAATTGAAATATTTGCTCAAATATAAACAAAGATTCAAAAAGAAAAGAAAACTCGAATATTGAATGGAATTAAAATTCTTTGAATCATTAGTCTACGCATGAGAAATGACCTAATTCCTAGAAAAATCAATACTTTAAAAACAAAGGCATTTTATAATCAAATCCTAATTAAGTGGCAAAATTCAGTCTTGTGATCCAACAAAATGATACATTTCATTTAACTGAACAGAAATTTCGATCCTCCTTTTTCTTTCCGATTGTTTTCTTCGATTTTTTTCTAATGAATGGCGAAGGATAAGGTAATTTACCTTGGACTTGAAATTTGAAGGAGTGAGCTGAACCACTGGCGACGATGGTCCATAAAGAGCGTTAGAGATAGTGCAGAATGTGAAGAGAAGTGATAAAGCTATTAACAATAGTGATCGCGATCTACGCATTTTTTAAAATTTCCGTAACTTTCTCGGGAATTCGTGACTTTTCTCTCTCGCCCAGATCGAATCTCTCTTGGAAGGGAAGCCTCTCGAGACTGCATATTAGAAAAACCCTTCTTCTCACTGGAAGCTACGTGTGCTCGCCAATGAGATTCTACCACGTCAGCTCGCCACGTTTGTAAATAATCAGATAAAATTCTTATTTGTTGGAACTTGGATGGGGATGTGGAAAATGGAATTACCGTGCTTTTAACGCCTTTGGTGACACGTGTACATCAAACGAATAAATAGTCGGTTAAAATCCAATAACAAAAAAATATATATATACGGTTCGTATAAATTTTGGATCATCTCAAATAATTTTAAATTATAATTAATTAATTAGATATAATAATTATAAATGATATGTTTTAAAAATTTATTGTAATAAAGAAAAAGGTTGCTTTGTTTTAGCACAGAATGATCATATACAAATTCTTCTTCTCTTAGGTAAATTTCAAGTTCAATGGAGCTTGAAAAAGGAAACTATAGGATCATAGACAACTTGATTAGCATTCACACCAAGAATAAAATCTGCATGAGCATAGTCCTTCCTGTATATTACAGCCAGCTTGTCTTTGTCATGATCTTTTAGGTCATTTAGCAATGTCTTCACATCTTTAATATCAGCAAGCATGTCCTGTCCTCCATAGCCAAGGAAAAGAGGAAGGTCTTTTGGAATGCTTTTCATGTTGTATGGTGGGGGAGTCGGTTGTCCGTAGTGTCCCATGTTCTCATCTTTACTACCATAATCATACATTGCTATGCTTCCTGTTCTAATCACTATTCAACAACCAATAAAAATAATCATCTGACAATAACATTACAATGGTTTCTTTGAAATAATGATCAAGCAATGGTTTAGGCACTTACTTTGAGATAGGTGGATCAAATTCTTAGTAGCAGTTGGCTGGGGTTCATGTTCAAGTAATACACCAGCCTTGGAAGAATTTACGCAGCAATTAGGGCCTGTCATAACCATAAGACTTTACCATTAAGCAGCAGAGAAATAACATTGTTCATGTCAAAGGACCTAATGAACAAGCTTGGAAGAAGACCTGTGAAAGCAGTCATTAAGTCGGAGCAATTGTTGCCTGGTTTATTGCATATCATTTCCAGAAATGGGGCCAGAACGTCCCTGTTCAAAGTCAACAAGGAACAATTAACGTTTACGTTCTTTACTTATGGGAATTAGAATTTGAATTTTGAACCTCTTTTCTTGGAAAATATACTCAACAAGTCAAGAAAAAATTTTGATATAAGTGATACCAATGGCTTATCTTTGCTCATGGAATAGTCTGGCTGATATATAAAATTAAAAATCTGAGGATCATCTTATATTTTGGATTACTCTCAAAGTTCTCCCCAGAATGACTAAAGTTAACAACAAATGAAATAAAAATTTCAAGCAGCTATTGATTTCATAGAATGATGCTACTATTAATAAATTTCATTCTCACCACCCTGGAGGAAATTGATGGTAACCCAACCTATATAATTCCTGTTAATCAAAGAAAAGGGAACAGAAATGGACAGTGAGATTCATGTTAGGCGTAACTGCATTCACACTTCCAAAGAATAGATTGAAAGATCCATCTTACTTCTGCTAAATACATTTGAGCAGCAGCTTTTGTTAGTTGCGAAGGAATCTGATTCAGGTAAGCAATTGGGCTAAGCAAAGCAGCTGTTCTGAACATGTTTAACAGCTCTTGTTTGGAAAAGGCAGCTAAAGCAATTAAAGTTCCCTTAAATTTCAAGGTTTTTTTCTTAGTATCAGCTAATATGCTTTAGAAAGTCTAAGGAAAAAAAATAATATTCCAGATCAGATGGTGGAATCACAAATACAGTAATTTTACCAAGGAATGCCCAACATAATGCAACGTCTGCCCAGTTTGATCATGAACGTATTGGACTAAAGCAGAAAGATCATATTGGACTAGTTCATCCCATGACCATTCCCAGTAAGCCTGCAACAAAAATAAGAAACAAACTCTTGAGCAAAATAGTCTACAGGTGTTGTGATCCAATCAAGGATGATGGTACATATAAAAGAGAACCGAATCATTTGGACTCAGAGACGTATGTCCGCGACTATATTTGGTTCCACGTGTGTTGGAAAGCCACACATCAAAGCCATTATCTGCCAAAATGAAACCCAAAGATTCATCTGGAGAGTTCAACAACCATGGTGCAGCATCCTGCCACCACAACACGCTATGTCATTGGATACATCATGTTATACATGCATAGAAATGTTTTACGATGACTAACCACTAAGATTCCATGCTGCAGTAGTACCGGTGGCTTGTCTGCTGTCTTACCAGAGCGCCCAACTGGAATCCTTTGCACGCTAAGAATGTAACCATCTTTTGTAGTAACCTGAAACCATAGAAGTCTTTATCTGAAGTCATTAGATGTTACAACTTCAAGGATTAATTATAAGCTGAAATTAATATATGGAAGACAGCATGTCATTACGTTGTGTTCCTCACAGACATAACCTTGAGGCTGCACCAATGATTTGCAGATAGTATCATCACTGATTGAGGAATGTAAAATTACACCATACTTAGCATTGGCTGAAAACACATTCTCAGAGGCTGCAGCATATGCTGACACAGAGAACAATACCAATAGGGTTAAGACACTTGAAAAGTTAAGCATCTTGAGTCCATTACACCACCCGGTAGTTTTTCTAGCTTTATAGTGGACAAATACAAGTGAAACAAAGTAGTAATCTTTGCTATAATCGCAGGCCTTCTTAGTTGACCTATGTTGCACTAAACTGAGTGGAATAGTAGTACAAGTAAATGTCAAACTAGGAGTGAATGGTTTTGATGATAAACTGGATTGATAGGGACTTCTGTTGACATATTGATGTCCATGTGTAGATATGGCCAATGACAATATTGATATGAACAAGAAAAAAAATTTTGAGTTTCTGCCAAAATCAATCATTGTTACATTTAGTATTCAAATATAGCAGAATAAATTTTCTCAAGCAAACATGTTTCTTCAGTTATTCGATAAGTTTATACATGTCTAACTGGAAAAGAGATTTTCTCTTTTTTAATTTTTGGGTTGGAGGAAGGGATTTTGGAAAATTTCATGTGTGAAACAAAAATGACCAAATCTGAATATGCCTACGATAACATATATGGATACCAAAACTTTTGAGAAATTGTTCAAACCATATCACTGAAAAGCGAAAACTTTCTGTCCATTCAGGTTCCCTTGAATGAGGGATATAATTTAATATAGCACCATAAGGCTATGAGAAACAAGTTATTGACTAAACAGACTCTTAAAGAATCAACCATGTTATTTTGTTGTTCTACCTTGGATCCTAATAGTTTACGGTTAGTTTAGTTTGGCAGAACAATTTCCAGAAAATTCAGAAAGATGTTCTATAGGCAGAATTTCTGGCTCTATAGACTGGATATCGGAGCATTGCAAGAATGACCTTGATCATGTTGATTCTTAAGGTTGATTGGTCATCTATTATCTATTTTCATATTTGTAATCTTACATTTCAAGTAATCTGAAATCTGAAGTAACAATATTTCAAAATACCATCTTTTATGCATCTGTTCTGTGCACTTGCTGAGTAATGTTAGGAGTTAAGAACAGAAATCTGATGAAATTGGTGTTTCAGTGATTTTTTTCATTTCTTTTCTTTTTTTTTTCCTGCATGTTTTATGTGTTCCTTGGGAGTTAGAACTGATGGGATATGCTTTGTTGTTTACTATATTCCTGCTTTGGTAGATAAGTTGCAAGTGTTTAGTTTAGTTTCATCAAAACAAATAAACAGGACAAAAGACCTACAGGTCTTTCTCATGTATTTCGCTGTCAAGTTTCCAAGAAACCAATCAAACAACTGGAAATATATGAATAAATTTTGACAATGAATTTTGATTTTGAATTGGATGGACTTAAAATTAATTTTTGTCCCAATCGTAACTATCAAGAAATTCTGGCCGTCCAAGAGATGAAGATGTTCACTACTGTGGGTCATAGAAAATTTTCTTTTATTCTATGTTCACTACTGTAACCTGAAGAAGGCAATTAAAGGATCATATACATCTTGCTTAGCATTTCCTGCCATGACATAATCTGCATGAGCATAATCATCTCTATACTGAATGACAAGCTTGTCGCCGTCATGATCTTTGAGACTATCCAGCAAGAGCTTCACATCATTTACATCAGCAAGAGCATCCTCCCCTCCATAGCTGAGGAATAGAGGAAGGTCATTTGGAATGCTGGTCATATTATACGCCGGAGGAGTAGATTGCCCATAATGCTTCATATTCTCAACCGCATCATTGTAGTCGTACATTGTTATGGTTCCTTTTCTAATCACTGGTAAATAACCCCAGAATTATTCGGCAGACATTTTTATACCAAAAATATTTTTTCTGAAAGGATTTTAGAGATACTTACTTTGAGCCAGATGGATCATGTTCTTTGTTGCTGATGGTTGAGGCTCATGATCTAGAAAAATATCTACTATGGAAGAATTCAAGCAACAGTTCTGCCCTATGAATGGATGTGCAAAACTTTCATATCAGGAACAGTACAGTTTGCAATTAAATTTGCTGCTAATTAGTATAAATCAATTATGTGCATTAGTAGTACCTGTAAAAGCGGTCAATAAGTTAGTGCAGTCAACACCTGCTTTGCTGCAGATGTCTTTCAGAAGTTTGACTACCGCCTCCCTTTTCATAAGAAAGAAACATGGATAAAAAAAATGTCATCATTTCTTTTGGTAAATAGAATAGAAATTTCAGTAAATGGGAAAACAGATAATAGATATCTGATGGTCATTCTTTGGAGTGTTCTCTGCAATTTCAATTTCATCCAGCAATAGCAACTAAAATTCTCATGGCTGACCATCACAGAAACACGAAAAAGGCAAAGAATGGAGGCGGGGTTCTTACCCTCTTGGATCAAATTCATGGAGGCCTAACCAGTACAGTGTCTGTGAAAACAAGATTCTTATATCGTTAAAAAGTTGTCTTCAAATTGGATAAAAACATATAAACAAATTAGGATTTGGTTTAACCTCAGCCACGAAGTTGTCAGCAGCATTTCTTGCGAGTGGGGAAGTCATCTGACCCATGTAAGCAATTGGGCAGAGTAAAACAGCCGATCTCAACATGTTCAGCATCTGATCCTTTGAGAAGGCCGCCAGAGCAATCAGAGTTCCCTGCAAAGAATATCAAATTCACCATTAGAGTTGCTAGTTTAAGAGAATATTGAAAATGGGAAATGAAGTAGCAGATTCAAAATTCACCTGTGAATGCCCTACATAGTGCAGCTTTTGTCCGGTTTGATCGTGCACATACTGGAATGTAGCTGGAAGATCATAAGCTACCAATTCGTCCCACGACCAATTCCAGTAGGCCTAAAAACCCGTGAGAATCAGTTTCATGCTCAAAACTCATAACAGAAAAACAGAAAACAAGACAGCGTATAGAGAGGAATAACAACCGGATCATCAGGACTGAGTGATGTATGCCCTTTGCTGTACTTTGTTCCACGCGAGTTAGCAAGCCAGACATCAAACCCATTATCAGCCAAGACAAATGCCAAAGATTGTTCCGGAGGCAATAAGAGCCATGTTATTCCATCCTGACATCATACAAGTTCTTGTTACACAATTTTTTGTCGAAATTCATTGCATCAGAATCATAGCATCATGACAGAATCATCACCAACCATTAGGAGCCCGTGCTGTAACAGGACTGGTGGCCTGTTTCCTGGTGTCCCACCTGACCGCCCCACAGGAATTCTTTGCACACTGAGAATGTATCCATCTTGTGTAGTTACCTATAAACCAATCAAAATTTCACTAAACTGTGAAAAACAGTGGTTGGCATTTGGGAAAGACTTTGGGCGTTGAACTGAAGAGGAAAAAAAAGTAGGCGCTAGGCATTTACCGTGTGTTCTTCACAATCATAGCCATGTGTCTCCACCATTGATTTGCAAATACCCACATCAGATGATGGAGCCAATGCAGCCGTGCCAACGCCATACTCTTGAGCTTTGAATGAAAACAACTTTGTTCTACTTCCAGCTGCTGACCCACAGAAAAGACTCAGTAAAATTATACATGCTACACTGTCGGCTACCTCCATAATTTATGTTTCCTGCTTCAAAAACCCCAATGTTGAGGCAATTTTATAGTAACAAAAATCCAAATAAAAACGGAATCAAGTATTCACATGAAAGAGCTCTAAAACACTTTGCCAACAGATTGGTCTACTGGTTTAAACAAAGTATCAAGTGGGCCCTTTATTCCCTTATTATTAATGCATTAACCTTTTAACATTTCCTCACTGCCACGGTTCCTTAATTTAACAAGAAATTCCTCCATAACTTTGTCTTGTAGAGGTCGATGAGCCAAACAGATTTGCTGAAAGAAAATGACATCCTATGACAGTTTTCGTCTGTCTCAATCGGAAGAAACTGAACGGAAAATGTAGCTCCAGCTGCATTGGAAATGTCGCACTTAATATTAGTGCATGAAAAATCAGAGTTCAGTTGCTTTTTTATTACAGAAATGTAATAAAATTTGGTTGGAAAAACAAACATATAAACAAGGAAACAGTTCCAACGCTTCCTGGAAATAGTCAACAAATCATACGGTGAGGTCTAGATAATAATCTTGGTGAGGTAATCAATATTAGTGTTGGTCGATATTATTTTTGGTGACAATTCGTTTGTTATTGCAAAAAATTTGTGATCATGACAAGATTTCCTGATTATTTCTAGAGCTTATATCTTATACGTTTTTATACAAATTTATATTATATAATGACATAATGATGAAGGGTTGAAATCTTAATAAAAACTATTAAGATTCCATCGTATGAAGCTCACACATAAAATAAGACCTTGTTAAAAGTCATTCTATACCATACATGGTTAATAAATTAGCATTTTGTCTCTCATTAATATTAATTAAAAATACTATTTGTCCCATTATTTTTAAATTTGTATTTGACATTACATATAATTATCAATTTGATTATAATATTTCAATTACGAATTAATTGATTACATTAAACTTTACATTTAAATTTATCCAATAATTATATGATACATCAAAATATACAAAAATTTAAAATCAAATTGACGAGTTTAAATAACGACTCAAATTAATTTGCATTACTCGAAACTAATCAATATATCTAGCAGATTCGATATTTTCTATATAAGTATACTTTTTGTTTTTGTTGAAATTTTATGTAATTAATTGGAATTTTGCAATCTACCTATCCCATCTTTTTAATTCTTTTATTTTTATTTTTGATACATATAGAAAATATGTATCATTATAAGAAATTGAAATCTCCCTCTTAACTATCCTATAAGTCTCGACCTTTTATTATCAAGATTAAGAACAAAATTTTCAAATTAAAAGTTTTAAGTTTTAAATATTACTAAAAACAAGCTGGCACGATGTTCGAAAAATAGAACTTGGAGTGTTGATCGCTAAGATGGCCAAACTTCTGTCTATTTCTTGAGGAAAATCGGTTGCGCTGCCTAAAGCACTTAGGCTACGTTCGAATTTTATGGCATTCAAGGCACAGAGTGAATAAATTTATTATATCATTGGTTAAATTTAAATATTAATATAATTTATTCAACATAAATTTTTTATTAAATTTTTTTAAATTATAATTATAATAATAATTATTATTATTTTTAATTTCATTAAAATTAATCTCACTAATCATTTAAATAAAATCTTAAGCAAGCCCTTGACTATCTAGACTAAATTAAGAGAGTTAAGTAACAATATATTATTTTTATTTGTAAAACTTTAAAATTGTGGCATCCAACATAATAAGTCAACACTTTTTTTACAATAAAATACTGTTTTATATTCTTATTAGTTAGGTCTACTTATTCGAGCTTACTTGTCCTTTTTTTTAATTTAATAATAATAATAAATATATTATTAAAATTTATTTTTATTATATCATCAATTAAATTTAAATATTAGTATAATTTATTAAATATAAATTTTTTATTAAATTTTTTTAAAACATAATTATAATAATTTTTTATTATTTTTAATTTCATCATAACTAATCTCATCAATTATTTAAATGAAATCTTAAGCAAGCCTTTGGCTACCTTAACTAAGTTGAAAGGGTCAAGTATTATACACCGCCTAACAACATATTATTTTTATTTGTAAAATTTTAAAATTGTGGCATCTAAGATAATAAGTCAACACTTTTTTTTTACAATAAAATATTATTTTATATTCTTATTAATTAGGTCTATTTATTCAAGCTTACTTATCCTCTTTTTAAAAATCTAATTAATAATAATAATAATATTATTAAATTCTATTTCCAGAGCTTTTATGTTGGAATGTTGTGATGTCAATCAGATTCCGCGACTCAAGACAATGAACCTCATTTACTAATCACAAATTTTCAACCTTTAATGCAAGAGACCATTAGAATTATTAAAAAAAAAAAAAACTCTCCACTTTCCATCACCCAAAAAACTTCTCTCCTCTTATATGTTGAAATTGATAATTTAAAAAATAAATAAATAAAATTAATCTAAAAAAAATACTAAGTTTGACATTTAAAAAAAAAAAAAAAGAAGCTTTGCCTGAGTATAAAACAACAAAAGTTAAAAAAATCTCTTCAATCTCATCCACGACTAAAATTTCACCATCTATCAAATAAGATACTTTTGAATTTTTTTTTTCACTTTTTTGACAAAAATAAATACATTTATTACTTAATTAAATATTTAAATTTTAGCGATAAAAAATAATACATGAATGCATGTAGGTAATTCATAAAAATAATTATTTGATTAAAATATGATTTGAATTGTTTTCAATAATTTATTTTAATTATTTTTTATGTACTTTACTAATATATTTTTCTTTTTGATTTACAATTATAAAAAATACTTGATTAAATTTTTGAAACCATAATCTTTCATACGATAGTAGATTTGAATAACTTAATAATAGATATATTATTTTGTTTTCAACAGCAAATTACTTTAATTACATTACTGAAGTCAAACTTATTATTTTGTTAAACTATACCAAATTTTTGCTCACTATATTACGTATTTAAACATAATATATATTATATAGATTTGTAAATTACAAATAATTTTGTAAAATATATTTTATTTCATTCCAAACTGTAAACACAATACTATAAAATAAAGATATTAAAAACCCACTAGCTGAATTTTTTTTGAAAGCACCATTAGGAGCCAACCTTAGCCAACATGTAGTTTCGATCATTAAAACTTGAAACCCACAAAAAACCTTTCGTGCTTATGCATGAAAAATCAATAGCTTCAACAAGATTTGACAATATTAAACCCGACACAGACATAGAAATAATAAAAAATATCAAAATAACATAATTTATAGTTTTAACAAAAATTTTGTATGAATTTGATAAAAATGAAAGTTATATATTTTATATTTAACATATTAATATAATAATTTTCGTATTTTATACATACGTGATATAAAATAAATACTATACATATATGCGAATTGCCTCAGCTACTCTCCTTGCATGATTTGGTTCAAATCATAGTCATCTTCAGTTCTCAATAGACAATGGAACAGTCAACAGAATTATTTTGTAGAATAATAACAAATACTTCAATCCTAGAATTGACACCAAAAGCTCCAAAGCAAGATCTATGTACCAGAAAGATATAACTAAACGAAAACAAGATTACACTGAGAGGGCATAAATAATATCCTAAAATTTCTTTGTATAAGGGGCGTACATTGACCCCAATAACTTCACCTGAAAGAAAATTGCCCTGGTGGCATACATTAAGTCTCATAAGGATCAAGCAAAGGAGAAAATGCAGTGCAAGAAACAAGGAAGTTATATTCCTCCCAAAGAATGATAATATAAACAAACATTCTTATTGGTATAAGACTGTATTAATAGTTTCTTTTTCATTTATATTGCGACTTTGGGATTAATTAGCAAAAAAGCTTGAATAATTACTGTCATGATTGTCAATGCTAACATGATTGACGGGCTTCCACAGAATCGCATGAGGCAGAAGGGTTCTTTAGTGTCTTTTCAGATGTTTTTGATGCACTTTCTGGCCCTCTGGATCTTGCCGATGGTCGAAGGAACCGGAGTTGCCACCCTCTAGGTTTTATTTGTCCCAGCAATTGCCACCTTTTTGGTTTTATCTGCCCAAGAAGTTTCAACTGCTCCTTTCTGAACTTCCTATTTGCATACCATGTTCCACCTCGCCAACCCAAGCCATATCTGCAGTTAAGCAAATAAAGACAAAGAACCAACTTAAAGCGTTACATATCATTCAAATTAAAATGTCAAAATGACAGTAATGAGGACAAGGGGAAGCATAAACCGCCAATTAAAAGTACAGCTAATAACATAGCAACTCAAACAGATGTTTAAACCAGTCTTTACATGATTTATTAAATTCATTATTTCAATAAGTTGGGACCAACAAGCAACGGGAAGAGATTACCATTGAGATGCATTCTTGCTTAACTCATCTTCATTCTTACTACTTATAAATCCACTCCAATCCATAACGACTCTAGTTAAAGCCAATTAGAGTATGTAAATCATGGCGTTATTCTGCAACTCAGTCCACAGTCATTAACTATATAATGAAAAACATCTCTAATTCTATCAACTTCTAAGATCTCTGTTTAGTATCCATTGCAAGCAAAAGAAGAAACTTAAACAACTCTATCTCATGTTACTTCTAGCTAGTGCCACTTCTGACTCATCACTGATGCATTACTTCATCATTCTTGGAAGTATTAATTTTTCATGTATTCATAAAATAATGAAAAACATCTCTAATTCATTTACTATGTTGTTTATATTATCTATTCATAAAAAATTGTGTCAGAAACTCCATTCTTTTAAAATCATCACATTACAGTCTTGATCAATTATCTATATCCAAACAGTAAGAGAGAAAATGAATTGCAATTCACATCACATGTCCACATTTCTCTCTTATAATTTCTATTCTTTTCTCTTTTCCTACAATTAATCCAAACACATTGTAAAGTTAAACATAAGGCAAGAATCTATCAGTAATAAGTTAACCATTGTGAACATACCCAACAACAAGAGCAGTACCAGCCGTGGCAACCCAAGCAGCAGTTCTGGAAGGCCCTGGGTCAACAAGTTTTTTGAATTCTGAATGCTCAAGATGATGATTGTTTTTCATCTGTCATGAGATAAGCAATAGTACATTTAAATGTAAAAACAAAAAGGGTGAGAGAGAAGCAGAAGGGATAAAATTGCATAAAAAGGTTTCATTATCCCTGATGCAAACAAATGGCACGTTCTAACTCACATAAGTAAAACTATAAAAGTGAAGGACAGTTAAACAACCCATTAGAAACAGGTTTTTATATGTAATATGGTCCATTTACCTAAAAAATGTTACCCAAAGTTGAGACAAGAAGTGTGACAATTGCATTGCAACAAAAAAAGGGAGAGTATAGCGCATAGGGAAGAAAACAAAAAATGAGACATTTCTCTCATCACATCTACCAAGCTCAATTCAAAACAACTTAACTCCAAATGAATTAAGACTGCTACACCATTATCCAGAGTCAAATCCCAAAGAATACTCCATGAAACCACATAGCCCGTGGCATTTATAATTAGTCTAAGATAAGCTTCAGGTTAAGAAACTATAATACAGAATATCCCCTTATTGCATAGGAAAGTAGAGTAAAAAAATAAGACAAGCACAGCATTAACAGTTTAACATTATGCAAAAGAATACTTACAGCTTTCTCAATTGATTCAAGCCTTTGATCAACTTTTGATTCATGATAATGCCGTAAAGAGTATCCTGTACCAACATTTGTGTTTCTTGTTAGATGATCAACACTAGCACATAAATGAACTTTTGATTCATGATAAAGCTGTAAATTAAGCTGCAAATAGAGAGAACATGGAATTAGAAACCAGAACACCAAACCTCCAAGACAATCACAAAGAGACATGCTTCAAAAAAGCCTAGATTTAAATGAATTTTTGCTTCTCTCAGCAAATCAATTCTTCCTCGCTTATGCTCACGCAACCAATATAGGAACTCCCAGAAGCATTTGACTAAAACTTAACTGAAATGTGGAGCTCCACAACTGAAATATAAAGTTTTTTATCTTTATGCTTTCAGCCTACCTTTCTAAAATAAAATAAACCACAGTCCCATAAGCTACGAGCCAAAGAACACCAATAAAAATAACGAATTTTGTTAAAAAAAAGTGTATTTATAAACAACTTTGAAAAGATGGGGCAAATGATGAAGTGATGGAAGATCCAAACTAACAAAGTAAAGCTATATGCAAAGGTACAGGATATCGCAACTTGAATCTAAAATCAGAAAGTCCATTGTGAGCAGTGAGGAGCGAACCATATCAATCCACCACTAATCTCTTCGCAAAAATTTACAGATCCTTTACAATGTCCACTAAATTCTGCATTAGCGGTCATAGCACAGTTTGTTTCTTACCTTTTCTCCAATAAATATTCCAGCAGAAGATACAATAAGTCTAAATACTAGCTACTTCAAAAGGGCGAAAGAAAAGAATTTTTTTCAAGTTGAAATCTGCTCAATATCAGGTAGTGGCGTTAAATTGAAAAGTTCCAAGTAGTCCGAAAAAAATAAGGAAGCTATACTCCGCCTGATCAATCTGAAGTGTAATGATAAACAGGTGGAATCCAACTATTATTCAAACACGATGATTCCTCGACAACTGAAGCAGTAAATTTATTATTCAATAAAAGAAAAAGAAACTGCAAGTTGCAACAATCCCCTTGTTTTAGGAATCAAAGTGAAAATGGAATTTCAAAGGAAAATCCAATGGAAGAGAAACTCACCAAACCATGCAGTAGCAACGGAAGCAATAGAAGTTCCTACTGCAAATACCACCCTATGCCTCTCAAATGTATCCTACAACATTCAAATCAGTAATCACTAAATTTAACAAGGAAAAAGATCACCATTAAACAAAACCCATAAAAATATAAAAATTCATATTAAATTTCTTTTTTAAAAAAATAGAGAAACACATACTAATATAATATTTTTTAGCTTGAAATAACAAAAGGTAATTCATTTCCAATAAATTACTAAATTTTAATGAATACCCATAAAGTGAAACCAGAAAAAGAGCATAAAAATTGGGAAAAAGGAGGTACCTTGGTGGAGAAGTAGGTATCTTGAATAGCAGCCCAAGAATTAAGGGCTTTTCTCTTCAAGTGGGGAACTGACATGGAACCCATAAGAGAGGTGCCTCTGCTCCTTAATCGCTGCATAGTTCATTCTTTTGAGTTACCAAGACGAGTTATTCGATTTCACTGAGTTCAGATAGGGGATCAATCACCAAAGATTTCTGAGAGGGAAAAGTGAGAAAAGGTCTCACGACTTGGCTTTTCTCTTTGGCAAATATGTAATATTCTGAATTTTATACGCTTCTTTCAAGGCCATCCATTTGTTATTCCGAATTATTTGAGCCGTAAGATTTATTCGTAAATTAGATGAATATTCGGACTCAAATTTATGTTTTTTTTTTTCCTTAAATCATCTATATTTATACTATTGATGGAAATTTAGGACTCAAAATTTTCAAAATTAAAAATGGAGGAAGATGGAAATTTAAACATGAAAAATACTTTTATTTTGTGAGATAGTGTTCATGCGTCGGGTCAAATCGGATTTAAATTAGATTTATATTTTATATTGATAATTAATATATTTGCCTTTGGTCTTAAATTTTTGGCTATTTTTTCATAGTCCAAATTAAAAAAAATAAAACTTAAAATTAACCATTAAACTTAATTTATATAATATAAAAATAAAAAATATGATTGAATTAAATTAATAGATTATATTTAATTTATATATATAAATTAAAAATAAAAAATATATATTAAATATAAAATTATATAAAATTAAATTTAATAAAAAATATATAATTTTTATTTTTAATTTATATATATGTGAATTAATTTATATATAAATAATCAGCTATATAATAAAATAAAAAAGTTATATATATATATATGTAAATTTGAGTTGGGTCAGATTTAATTCGGATTTTAAATTTTTTGTTTAAATTCGACCCGAAATTTAAACAAATCTAAAAATTATACCTAAATTTGTTTAACAAATTTTAATTTTTTATTCAAATCCTTTCAAAATTTGGGCAAACCTTTGGGTTTGTATAAGTTTTAGATCCTTGAACAGTTTTAGCTTTTCGTTAATTTTGAGATATAAAATTTAAGCCATGTTTGGTATATAATATTATAGTAAAAAAAGATAAAATTATATTATGAATAAGATTAAATTAAACAATATCATCTTATATTATATTTGATGTATGTAAAGATTAGAATAAGATAATTTATTTATTTGTCAATATTATTCTTCTTTAAATTTTATTCAATTTAAATTATTAATATAATTTTAAATTGTATAATTAGATATCTAAATTTAATCTCATTGATTAAAAATAATTTTTTCACTTAAAAAAATTGAATAATTTTATATCAAGAGGATATTAATTCTTTTTATAATCCTAATCTCTCTATTTAAATACAAATAAAATATAATATAAAATGATCATCATTATATCTTATCAATAATTCTATACAACAAACATGACCTTAATTTATTATTATTTTATCATTTTATTCCTTATTATTTTTATATTTTTTCATATTATTTTCGCATATGGCATCATTTTATGATGTCTAAAATTATCACAACTACTAAACCCTATCAAGGTTTTGAGTAATTGACTATCATAAGCTTGGTTCAGCGGCAGCACCATATTCCTCAACATCTCTCGTATGCTTGTCATTGTTAATAAACTACAAGCACAGTAATGGCGTCTAAAATCTGAATTGCTTTGCTACTCAGATTTATTTCTGATTGCACCGCCTTAGGCTATTTGTGAGCTAATAAAGTTCCTTTCTTTACCTGAAATCTTTGTAGTTCCCACTTATTCTTAGTAGTTATACACAGCCCAATATCTTTGGGAAATGCATACACCCATCAAACCATGAACAGATCTTGACTGGTTAAATTGGACCTGAGCTGCCAACTGCTTAACTAAAACATCTGAGTAGGATATCAGCACCAAGAAAAAGAAAAAGGATCTTACATCTTTTCACCTGCATTTTATTCACCACAAAAGGAAAAAAAAATGCTTTCCTGCCCCCCCAGCATTTTGCTCAGAGAAAATATTCAAACTACCTATAACACTGTGTCGGATCACAGGTGAAAGGGGTGCAGGAGGTACATATCATCAAAGACTCCTTGGAAGGGTCCAAATTAACAAAAGAGACTAGTTAAAAGATGACAAAATGACTGATTAAATCAGTTTAATCATGTGAGGTTTTTGATGAACTCTGCAAAGAAAGTGTTGGAGAAGCAGCCTGTTCAGGTGGATCATCGGAATTTTTAGTCTCCAAGTTCTGATGTTTCTTGCTCACAGAACCAGTGTTCCGTGCCCAATCAGGAAGCTTTGATGGCAGAGGAGCTTCAGACAAATGGGTTGTTGGTAACATCCTTTGATATGTTACGAGAGATGTATCAAACACTGATAAAGGCAGGTTTGAAGCATAATTATAAGGATATTCCACATAAGGGTGATCAAATCTGCAAGTTGGACCATATTTGCAGAGTCCATACCTAGTGTAGCTTGAACATACAGCTTGCCCCTACATATACAAGAACAGGAAATAATTAGTGCAATTATATGGCAAAAAGAAAAAAAATATATATCATGAGCAAACTAATTATGAGTGATGAAATTATTAGAAATGGCCATCTGAATTCCTCCATCCAAAGTCACTCACCTGAAAGGACATTTAGTTAAATACCTGACCGTGTGAAAATAGACAGGAAACTTACAGGTCTTGAAGGAAGCCCAAGTGGGCCAATACTATTTACCACTGAATTTGCAATCCTTTCCCTTGGATGATGGTACTTGCAATCAGATCCATATTTGCAAGTTCCAGTGTTCATATAATACCGACATTCTGGTTGATCAGGTCTTTCAGGAAAATTTGAAGCAGATGTTGATGACAGGAGCACCTGTCCACTAGAACCTGACTCAGCGGGATTCATTGAGTTGTAAGCGAAATTGGATCCAAGAATACCAGCAGAAGATACAGGGTTCATATTTCCCTGATCATTATTAAATTAGAAAAGAAGAAAAAAATGAGATAGAATAAGAAAAGAAATTTCAATAGGCAAGAGCCACCTATAAAAAAAAATTATCAAAACCTATAAACAAAACCAGAAAAGCACAAACATGTTGCATAAGGCATTATAGTTGCAGGATGCTGTCGAATACATATGTCAAGGCAATCAAAAGCATATAGGTTACTCTATGTAGGATATCAGAATGTTGCAATCAATTACATCCCTCTTCTTTTCTTTTTTTGGGTACATAGGAAGCCACGGCCTGAGTATAGGAGAAGAGGTTGCAAGTGCTGCGATTTAAACCCTAGACCTGCTGGATACCACCTCTTAAAGGTCGCTGCAAGAACCAAGCTAAGTTTTGGGTTCATCAATTACATACCACTTCAAAGACTCAAAATCATGACAAACTTTTGACTGGTTGTATTATGATCATCCTTAGGATTTAAACCCTATAATAATACAAGCCATAATGAACAGGCAATTACACAATAGGATTGCTGCAAGTATAGATAAGCTACCATGAACTACCTCTACAGACCTTAGTAATCTCCATCAAGGAACAGGTGAATGACATGCACGTGAAAAAATATGGGTACAAATTTGTAAAACAAAAATATTACTTACACATAAAATACACAATTAAGTTTGTTTTAGACCAGTCACTTGTATGAGCAACACAGTTAATCATTTCTAGTTTACTAGAAGAGCAAAAAGGAAAAGAAAGTAAACCATTCTATTTTCTAATGACGGTGAACATCACAAAAACACACCTTTTCAGATCTGCACAGCAAGCAGATCAGACAACAATTGAACAAAGATGAAGACATCTAAGGTGTCTTAAAGTTGTATTTATGCGAAAGAAAATAATGTCAAATGGTAAGTGAATTTTATATCAAAGAATGGAGTCAAGACCAGGTAATTTTATCATAGCATTCGCAATGACAGTCACTTCCAGTGAAAACTAGTCAGTGAACTAACCATTCATAACAGTTTGACAAGGACATTGTCAAATGTTACAGAAGTATTAAGGATGTAGCCAAATCATGAACATAGAAATGTCAATTATTAGCCAATTACAATGTTAAAAACAGATGACTGATAAAAATACACATCTCAAGTCTCTAAGAAAAAAACATGATAAAATGCCGTCAGCATATAAGAAGAAAAAGCACATCATATGTCTTCCTAAACAAACATGCAATACATGCAGGAAACCCTTGGGATCGACCCTTCAGGTCTTAGCTGCATGTGGTCAAAGAAAGTTCATAAACCACTTTTTAATAATCAAGACTACATCACTTTATTATCTAAAATTGCCAAGTTCTGCTTTCATCACATTATTCTCATGTCTAGTGAAGTCAAAATTCAACATCAAATTTAGCAATCTGAAGGTATGGTTAATCAACAGTAAAGGAGATCAAAACAATGTTTAGGCTTGAGTATCTTTATGAGGCTTTCTTTTGGACAAGTGAAATCCTTAAATTTCACGATTTTATAAATCAGTTCAATATACTTTGTGTCATACACTGTCAAAAAACAAACCCTGGAAGGACTGCACCTTGCAGATAATGGATTAATGACCAAATTATATTGGAGCCTGAAATTCAGATAGACATTACTCAACATAAGAAGTACTCACTAACCAGGTAGGTGCTCCAGCCATGTGCAGGTATTATGCTTTGAGAAGGAGAAACAACAACAGGCATGTAGCCTGCGCTTTGTAAACACAGGCCAGAGACATAAGGTGCCCTGGGTAATGACCATGTGGGAAATCCACTAGCATATGGCACACCTGATGGTGGCAAAATCTGTGATCCAACAGGTCCATTTAGAGGTAAGCCAGCCCCAGGGGATGCAGGCTGGGGATGATGGAACTTGCATGCAGCTCTATACTTGCATGATCCAGTCCGCATGTAAAAAGGACATGATTTTTCATCCTGATAAACAGAGCACCAGCATGAGACAACACATGGTCAAGTAAGCACATCAAAGATCAGAAAAAGAAAGCACCTGACGCATGGGAAGACCAAGGATGTTAAATGTAACAGGTCCAGCCCCATTCCTGTCCTTTGGATGATGATATTTACATGTTGATCCATATTTGCAAGTTCCTGTCCTTAAAAAGTACTGCATAGCAGAATCAAAGGAAATTTCTAAATTAAAAAGCTTTCCATGAGAAATATTTTCTGATCAAACACACAAACACAAAAATTAAAAAAGAGACAACATCAACATGATGTCTAAAAGTTAAGCACTAGATCAACCAAATCAACCATGAACTAAGCTACATCAACATCAGTTTTCTTCCATAAAAAAGATGGTTATGCGTCACTTCACTTGGTTAAAAGAAAACATTAGCACACTAGTGAGATTAAGATCATAGTCCCCACTGCCCACTAATGAAACAGTATCATCAACATTACATTATATAATAAATAATAAAAGCAAGAGCTATATGATGACTAGCATAATCAGAAAACTGAATTTTGCTGCATGTCGTGTTAACATTCTTTCACATATAGTTCCGACTCATGTCAGCTATATATTTCATAATTCAAGTAAATAATGAGCCATTCAATGTTCATGTCCCAAAAATTTATATCTAATTAACACCTATTCCAAGACCGAGCCACATTAGTTGCTTTTCTGATCTCAGCAAGAGTAAAAAATACCCAGAAGCAAATGGTAACACAAACATCTCTGGAAAAGGTAATTTTGTAAAACTATAGCAATCTACTAATCTAAAATGAGATAGTATCCATACCCCACAGTCCGGCTGTCCAGCTCTCTCAGGTAGTTCTTCTCCATATTGGTCACACTGCACCAAATAACAACATAAGCTACCACTACAACGCGGGTAACTTTTATATATCTTAGAAGCAAGAATCCAAATCCACTGATTTTATATATTGAAATGATCAGTCAATAAATGACATTCACTTAAAAAACAAAAACTTGATTACCTGAGCATCATAAGCCGGATGATTGAAACGACAATTACTTCCATAACCACATAATCCAGTCCTTAAATAATAAGAACAATCCGGTTCACCAGGTCGATCAGGGTAGGCAGCCGATTTAGAAACACCCACGTCTTGATTATTATCATCAATTTTCAACCGCAAAATTGCTTCTGAAAATACAGAAAAAGAATCCCCAAATTAACCAAAATTACAATCTATCAAACATAAAAAAAAAAAAATTATAATTTGATTGCACCAAATAAGGGATCACATTTAACAGCTGAAATAACAAACTTTATAACCAAGTCAATAACTACAATAATTTACAAAAAAAAAAAAAGAAAACAAATTTTAGATGCTCCAACTAAAAAAAAAAAACGAACTTTTAACTTAAATATAGAAAGTTACTTCTTTTTTCATTTACTGAGTAGAAATTTACTATTTTCACAAGAATTTAAAACATTGATCAAAATGGAAAACGATCACAACGAAAAATTCTAATAAAATTCACAGAGAAAAATATAAAGTGCCATCAGATCTTTGTATAATTTGAAGTAACTGAGAGGGTAGAAAGAATCGGTGCTACCTTCAATGTTATCGGCAGATTTACTCGACACAGCATTGTTCTGAACTTGCCGATTATCCGGCATCGGTGGTGGTGGCACAGAATTTTGTAAAACCGTTACTTTTTTATCAAAACAATCAAAAACCAAAAGCAAAAATAAACAAAAGAATTTTTTTAGTTTCTTGGCATAAATCAAACCAAATTTCGTCTGACTTTCAAAAAAAAAATGTTTGATTTTAAATAAAATGATGATGACCAAGAGAGTGCAATGAGAGAGAAATTTCTCTTTTTCTTTTCTTGTGGAAACTGGAAAAGTGTTTATAAAGAACCAAAAGGAGAAATCTAGAAAATATTCCAAATTGATTATTAAAAAATAACAAAATTCTTTCTTCCTTTTAGTGATGTGAGGAGAAATTTCGGATCTCTTTTTTTTCTTTTCAAATGTGAAAACCAGAAATTGTAAAATTTTCAAATGCTTTCAAGTAAGCCTCTGTGATCGTGCACCAATAATAAATTTTCCTCTTGTTTGTGAGTGAAAAGACAATATTACCCACATAAGCAGCAAATGCAACTACCCTCTTTCAGTTTTATTAACCGCAATGTTTGGTTTGCTGCTTTTTTTTTTTCTTTTGAGGGGGCCGAAATGTTTGGTTTGCTGTTGGAAAATGAAAAATGAAACGAATAAAGGACCAAATTGAAGACGTGCAAAAGGTTGAGGCCTTTTATGTCTTTCTAATTTTCAGTAGACGGAAATAGATAAGCGTGAAAGTTACGGCATATATAAACTTCTTTTATTTTTCTTTTTCAAAATGTTGTTTAAATTTTCTTTTAAAAAATTAAAAAATCGTCATCACCGTCGAAGCCCACGAACTTGCGAGTTGAGAGGCGGCGATGAGGTCTGAACCAATGGATTTGAATCTACGATGGGACCCAATGTCAAGCTTTCTACAAATGTTTCTACCGAAGGACGAAACTACCCCTTAGTCAGGGTTTGCAGGTTCACGATATATTTGATAAAGGGGTATAATTGTCTTTTGATATGTTTCGTTTATACGATTGGCGCGAAATATCTATATAAATTTATTTACGGAGAAAAAGGCCAGACAAAAGCGTGACAAATCGCCGCCGTCGAACGGAGAGTAGCGATAGCGCTATCTGGACCATTCGATTTTGGAGGAGTGGGACCCATGGATCCTAGACCGGGGAAAGAAACGAGCTTTATCTCGGATTCTCTATGCTAAGGTTGGTGGGTCCCGTAAAGAGAGAAAAAAGAAAGACCGAAAGAGAGTGAGTGAGTGAGTGCGAGCAGATTTGGGCGGCGATTTACTCGCCGAGGGAGTGCTCTTTGGACCATGGCTAAACAATGCAACCATCAATTTACAAAAATAGCACTCTTTATTTCTTTAATTTGTTTTTGAGCACATGGGTTTTTTTTTTTTAATTTTTTAATGAAAGATAAAGATGTCCTTTTCAATTCGAAACCCGATTATCCCTGTAGACAAGAGCAAAGCTGGAATTCTTGTTTTGGTGTGGTCGACACTTAATTATGATTCAAACAAAATTGGCGAAAAAAATTATGATTAAAAAAGTAAAAATTATATAATACAGCCAATTTATTAGATATAAAAAATAAGTAGTAAAAAAGTATTTAAAACTCAAATAAATAGTGATTAATTGCTTATAAAGTTAATTCTTTTTATTAGTAAAAAAATAAATTTAAAAGCCTTGTAAAAATATGTTATATATATAATAGAATTGAATACAAATTAAAATCTAAAATACTAGTTGTCCTTAAAGTTAGAATAAAAGTTTCAAAAATTAGAAAAAAATCCTAATTAACAATTATAGCATTTAACACAAAAATATTATATTTTTATAAAAAAAATTTACTAACAAACACGATTATAAAGGTATTCTTTATAATAATAATTTTTCTAAACTATAAAATATATAACCTTACAATTATTAAATCACTCACAATAAAAATTTATCACTTATAAATATAAATTTTATATAAAATTTTAATAAATTTTACATATTTTAAAATTATAATTAATTAATTTTATTATAATAATTATAAATAAAATACTCCAAAGAATAACAAAAATTTTTTTATATTACATTTTTTATGTTATAAATGTTGATAAACTCTAAATAATAAGAATCTAATCTCTCCTTTTGTGTCTCAAGGTACCATCAGCCACTATTTTCTTTTATTTTAATTTAACTTTCTTTGATTTGATCTCAGAAGCCAAGCCTGGCTTAAATTTATTCTTTGCACTTGACGATCCCAGATACAACAATTAATAATTAAAACGTACCGAATGAAAGGATCAGATTGGGTGCAGCTGATTACGAACGCACAAAAAGGAGAGAAAAGCATCCGTGCCGAGCACACCCCATGAGGGACCGTGACGTGACGCAACCCAAGTGAAGACAAGCAGAAAGTTTCTAGCGACAAACTCTGACCCAGTTTGACTAAGCTTACCCAGTCTAGTCTCTCAGGATTTTATTTTATTTAATTTTTGTTTATATTTATTTATTTGTTTCATGTGGCTTTCCAGGAGTTTCTCTGACATATGACCATATGGAACAACCCGTAGCTTCCGCTCTAAACTGATACCCTCGCCCCATTCATTGTTTTAAAATCGATATCAGAAATAATGTTTTAACCTAAAATATCAATAAATTATTTATCCAATCGATTAAATTTTTTTTTATGAAAAATTTTAAATTTAAATTTTATCGATAATTATTTATTAAAATCATATGAATATATGATTTATCATAATATATTTTAAATTATCATATACAATTTATTTTATCTTATTTAAAAAGCTAATCAATTTATTTATCTTAAATTTTTCTTTAAAAAAAAAAAACCTAAAATTTAGGTCACTTCTAATTTGCAAAGAGTATTTGGATGGAGAGTGGGACACCTACTTTACAATTTTCTATAAAAATGTTCCAAGAAATGCACACGCACACCAATATCCCTAAATACAAATAAATTTGGTAAACCTTAAAACTCGACAACATTATAATATTGTAGCAATCTCAATAGTCCAAATGGACGTGTAGAAACAAATTGAAAGCAAAAGGTCAAAAAGAGGCAATTTCAAGTCAATTATTACCCTTTCTTCTCAAAGAAAAAGCAGACAGTTGAAAGCTGGTCAAAGGAAGTTAAAGGCAAAGCCACAAAAGCAATTTAAAATCAATACAAAATGTCAGAAAGCTGCACTACTAAATATTCCGATATCAAGCCCCACACCACAGAAAATTTTAATGGTTCACACTAATAGTAGATAGATGCATATACCCATTTCAGGTTAAAAGTGACAACCACAACCTCTTTCTAAGCTCAATGTCAAATGGAAAGCTTTTTTTCACAGCATAATTATCTGATGGAAACTTCAAAGGAATAGCACGATCACTAGAGTGAGCCGGTTGGAGAGTCCCATGTGAAGAAACCAAATGATCAAGCAATGGTAAATTTTTAAGAGAAAACAATAAACAACTGAGATTAAATATATGACATATAATGTTTTATACTCCTAAACAAGACTAAAAGGAAAGGTGTAACTCACTAACACCTCTAAGCATTTGTCAGATGGTTGAAGTCACAACGTTGATTTGTGTTTATAAGGGCCTCATAAATAAATATCCCAACCCACTGAAAGCAAAAAACTGGGGTTGCCTGCCGCCTATTGTATGTATACCCTAGCTGCCCAAACTATCTACAGTTAGAAGGTATTTACCAAAATAAGTAACCAGAAGCAGTAGCTCCTCAACAGAGAACATTGAGCCTGCCACTTTCTGATTCAACCTGGGAAGGCCTTGAACAGGGATACTTCCTGCAGATGTAATGTGTGCTGAAGATGTTTCTGAAAGTTCCTCCTTCAAAAATTGTCCCACCTGCTGTGCAGCAAGGTGGGCGTAACAAATAGGAGCCACTGGAGAAGAAATGAGGGAAAAAAAACCAAGATCATGAAAAAACAATAATAATAATAATAATAGTAATGAAAATGATGATTAAGCTAATTGATACAGATGTCTTGCTAAACATGAAACAAGGGTGGGATATGGGGAAATTACCAATTGAGATAGCAGTTGTGCTCCTTTGGTATCTGCTTTACGTAAAAAAGTGAAAGAAAACAGTCAGTTGAAAAGGTTTGGTACTTTCTTCAATGGTAGATATGCAAATGGATCTTGAGAACTTACACATAGGACAAAGAGTGGATAAGATGCTGCAAGTCATTAGGAGAGAAACCTATCTCATCAAGCAAGACATGGTAATGGGCTGGCCTAGATGTTCCCTGGTATAGGAGAAACAATGCAATGAAGAGTTAGCAACTTTTCCCCAAAAGTTGGTACAACATTAACAGAATAGGCATAGTAAAAACTAACTGATATGTATGTACATGTATATTGTTCAGAAGAAAGAAATACTACCACATTTTTCACAATGTCAAATGGATATCAACCATATATTTTAATTGCCAACCCAGATGGATAAATTAGAAAATACTGATAGTATTAGTAACAATAGAACTCACAATCATCCCAGCACGAGCACACATGTAGAAATCATAGTTTCTTGGATGCACAATTTTTGTGTCCACAACTGTCCCTGGGGATGAGAGCAGGAGAGAATAAATTAACAAAGTGTTAAAGTAGAGAGGAAAATTAAATATCAGAAGCAACAAACCTGGTGGAACATTTTCAGGGGCTTTTGCTTGGAATAATTTAGTGTGATGATTCTTCTGAGCAACAATTACTGTGAACTTGGGAACATCAGCCTCGCCCAGATGCTGGTATGCCTGCATAATGGGAAGTTTAACTATCTAAGAATTAACAATCATCAAGAAAAGGAAAAAGTCATGAACCACCTCTTAGTGGAATTGGAAAACCTAAAAAAATTCTGCACAAGAAAGCAGGACAAAGGCCCTAAAACATAAAACTTCTAACTGCCCTTTAGAAACATCAATGAATTTGGAACTGCACCCCTCCCCTTCCCCTCGGATGTGGTGGGTATAGAGATAAAAAGAAAGCTAGAGTCCTAGAACATACCTTAATTATTTGGTCCAACTCAATGTTTAAAACTTGGTTAAATTGAGATTCACTTACTCCATCTCGACGAAAATTGCCAAAATCAATTATTTAAGCAATGAAGTGTTATAAAAGTACATCAGAATGAAAAAGGAAGGAAATCCAAAAGCAACGTATTAGATGCAATGAAAAATGAAAGGCATAGTGACAAGCTTTAACCACCGGAATTGCAAGTGTATATGACTGGTTCATGCAATAAATAAGAAACAATGATTTCCTTTTTTTGTTTCACATCTCAAGAAACAAGTAACAATATAACCTCTTGCATACAAAATAAATCGGCACAAACAAAAATAAAAGAATAAATGGGAACTTTTTTGCAGAACCTGGTGAACAAGCTTAAAAAACCAGTAAAGGAACCACATAGTTTTTTCTCATTTTTTTAGGAAGTCTGAGGATACTTGAAATCCAACCACCTAACTCCCAAAATGAATGAACAGTCACAACAATAAGAGTACACATGCCTGAAGACAATAATTTGTTTTGGTTTGAGACCATTGCTCGTCTTATAGAAATCCACAAGCAATTCCCTGCAACACAATAAATAAAACCAATTTTGGATTTACATTAAGCTCAAAAGTATATCCATCATTTTAGTTTTACAGCACTAAAAGAGCCAAATTGACAAACATTCCTGGTGGCATCAACTCAACATATAAAAAAAAATTAAATAAGTAATAATGGTGTGTCAAATATCGTAATAAGTAAAAGATATGGCCAACATACCAGTACCATCAGAAATTACATTTTAATGTATTGTAATGCCATTCATTCTGGCATTCAAAATTAAATAAGTATATATAACATATAATAATAAAGAAATGACTTCAGAGATGTAGTAAAAATGGTTGATTATTTCATCGATTGAAAAATTCATCTTGATCTTGTTTATGACAGAACCACTAGAATAGCAAAGTTTATAAAAAATAAAATCAAAACATTATATTTTATCATAAAATTATACTTCAATAATCCATATCAAAGCCCTTAAAGGTAAAAAGGAGCAATCACCATACACGAAGCTCTAGATATGGTTTTACTAGACTACCTGATAATACCATCATCATTATTTCCGTTTGGTGAAGGCCTATATAAAGCATCAATCATCTCCACCTTCAGTGATTGTGTTCTCACAGATGCTCTATACCTTGAAATCAGAGGCCAACAATGCGAACCAACAACCTGAAAGTTACAGTAGAATATAGTAGCGACAATTGACCATTTGGCATCACCAAATAAGGGGAATGGTCCTAATGCTTTTAAAAAAATCACAAATTAATTACAGCAGCTATTGATGGGATATCTGATCGACCAGGGGAGCCATGAGAGACATCCATTCCCAAAATCAATGTAGGAGTATCTTTTATCAATGGGAGATTTAAGGGATGATGCTCTATTTCCAACAAAGAATTGATTCCTCCAAGCTATAAATAAGAAAGACGAGGTAGCAATCATAGTACATTGAAGGTGTAGATTAACATAAAAGTTAAAATGATTTTAGGTTTAAGATTTACCTTTGCAGTGATCTTAAGGAGTACATTTGTGAGGTATTGGTCATTAACTTTTCTAGGGCAAATGCATTGTGTAACAATTCCAATATCACAAAGACATTTTTTCTTCCAAGGTCCTTGACAATGCATGGAAAATGTCAGTAGAATAATCAAATAAGAAAAGAATCTTAACAACAGGAAAAGCCTTACCGTAAATATCAGATTTCTTCCTCACTGGCAAGACACATAGAATGAAGTCGGGAGGGCCAGGAAGCTTGGATATAATCTGATCAAACATCGCTTCCACTCTAGCAGCAGGGCTGGCTTGCACAGCATGTCGATCCTCCTCAATCAATGTGTGAGGGCGTTCCATTTCCTTCATTTATGGATACATTTAAATAAGTGAGACAGTTATAATAACCAAGTTAAATAGCATTAAAATTAAAAACAGTCAACATATGGCATAACCTACAATGCCCTTGTTTCTTGCACAACTGATAAGATCCCTTGAAATTCGACTGATGTCACAGCGGGCAGAGAAGTTGACTACAATCCAACGTTCAATTTTTTTTGGATGCAGAAGTCTCTGCAAAGGAAAAAGAAAAATAAACATAAACTGTTAAATCAAGTGCTATAGGAAAGCAAACAGAAACAAAACAAACTCTGAAGCACAGAGCAGCTATCAATTAAGATTGAGACAAAAGAAAAATTAACTGTAACATAAAAAACAAAGGATAGACAGAAAATCTCTCTCAATGTACCTTGTTGTTAAAGTTCCATTGTCCATTTCGTAGGATACAACCCTCATGATTACCAACCTTCAACTGTTAAAGAAAATAGAAAACTCGTTATAATGAACCCACTAAACACCTCAAAAGTAGGGTAGGATTTCTTGCTCTTTTTCTTTCTCCTTGACATAAAGTAATAATACATACCCTTGGGGTCTCAAGCACACGGCCATCAACTTCAGTCAATTGCTTTTCAATGGAAATTCCACATGCAGAAAGTACAGGATCATCATCCAAGCGGTTGCTTCTCACAGCCTGCCAGATCAATGAAGTATAAAATTGTGACAGTTAAGGCACTATTACACAAATATGGATATGGCCACAAGACAAAGAAACATACATCAATCAGAGTGAGTATTCTATCCCGAGGCTTTTGCCTGGATCTTTCAACCAGGGTTGCTCTTTGATTAGAAGATAATGCTTTTGTATACCGCTGAAGTGAAACAAGTGAACAGAGCTAGAACACCAAAAAAATTAATCATCAGGATCTTAGACATGTGTGATAACTATGTAGAATGTAATGAACTAAATCGGAACTATCTATCAAGAATAAAAAATTGACAGAACTCTAGTGGTAAATAGTTAGGCCGTTTTGGTTTACCAACATCAAGGCATGGCATGCTTGCAGAATATGTAAGTTCGATGCCACAGTGTTTAGTGAAATACTCATACACTGTGATCGAAACAGTCTGCCCCTCACCAAAGTCACCATTTTTCACTTTCATTGGGAAGCTAGGAGAAATAAAAGACGGAAATAAACCAGAATTATAATTTTTTTCATGGAGACAGGAGAAAGAAAATAAGTAGAAGTTATGAAAAGGAGAGTCTCCAAGAATGAGCACACACTATTGTTCAGCACAGGGCTTCTCACTCAGACCAATTATTTTAAATTCCATATTACGGTGCATTCTTTTAATCCTCATATTCTTCAACATTCGTTTGGCCTGTAGAAATTTACACTAAGTTTAATTTTCAAGAAAACAAGTAATGGAGAATACGGTTTTGATGTTTAGTCATTTCTTACCTTTGGCCAGAAATTATCATCATTTACATTCAGGTTGAGTTTTAGAAAATCAAACACTGGTCCAGGCTTTAGAATCATTGTAGTAGATACATCTGCAGCAAAGGTTTAAAGATGGAAATGTTAAAAAACAAAGTTATGACGAGATCAAAGTTTAGATAGAATGAATAAAATACACCCATATTCAGAGACAAGGCCCCTTGAGTGGGACGAAAACTGGAATGGAAGCCCTGCAGGCCCAATACCCCTCCTCCCACATCAACATAATTATTTGAATCGTCTCGAAAGAAGGACTGCCTCACCAAAAGGCACCCCCTAAAATTCAACATAGTGGTTCAAATGAGACAGGACCAGCAATACAAACAGATAACACAAGACAGACACATATGGAGTGATGAAAATCGTTAAGATTAATATTTAGAGTAAATGAAATCATAGGAAAGAAAATTAAATACCGGTTAGCAGCTTGCTGCCTCAGAATGATGTCAAGCACTCTCAATGTGTCCTGAATGCGATTATCTGACTCAACTCCTTTGAAGGCAAGAGATACTGACTTCAAAGGTATTTTAGCAGAAAAGCTTAGTTCTACGTTGTAAGTCTTTGACCGGAAAGAATGCTTTGTCCGCTTACCAGTCGCAACAGGGCTCCCATCACCATCAAGACTCCTGCTTTCACTACCAGACAGTGAGTGATTGCCACAAAAAATTTAATATCTAGATTCTAACATATTCAAAAGCTAAAATCAGTAAAGAGGTGTAAATGAATATACCGTTTTGCAAACGACTCCTCTAGCACTATGGTAAATTCAAACATGTTCTGTGGCAAAGGACCCACATTGTACAAACTCTTCTCACGATCATATGCAAACCTTTTGCCAGCAAGTTCGGAGGAGTATGTTTGGTAAAGCTTATCAACAAGTCTTCTCCCAATTCCCTTGCTTTCAATAACTGTATTATCTTCTGAAGAAATTGCAACCTGCAAGTGTGTGTTAGAGAACATTCATCCTTAAAAGTGAACTTCCAGAAAAACAGAATGGAAACACAAAATAAACCCACGGTATACTGGTAAAATACTGCATCTGTGGCATTGACAGAAACTTTGAAGTGATTGGCGAGCAGGGATATTTTTTGTCCACTCATCCCAACCCCAGGTCTACTGGTAATAGAATACTTGGGAGGCTTCATGCACTCTGGCTTCATATTGGATGGTACTGTTGAAGGTGATGGGGGCAGAGATGGGGATTTACCTGCTTCTTCGGTACCTCTTGCTTTCTCCATCTTGTAACTGACCAACAACAACATTAGTACTACATTAATAGTTAAGTAAGACCACTAATTACCAAACATAGTAAACATGCAAACAACTAAAATTTATTATACTACACAAACCCTATGGGATGGTGACATTTGAGAATCTCCGCAAGAACACAATGTTCTAAAGTAAGCACTTTCATTGAATCGATGAATGGCTTCAAACAGATAATGGGAACTTCTGCTTTCTTGCCATATACTACATTAATGTCATCCACTCTCTAGTAAGAAATCCACAGCATAAAATTCTTCCTTCAAATGAAAAAAAAAAAAAAGAAGAAGAAACTGTATAAACAAACATAGAAAACAAATGATAAATAAAAACTGTATATGAGAGATTAGTTGCCCAAGATTACAAAATTTCAGAAACAGCATATAAGATTAGATACAGATGATGACCAATATAAAATCATATAAAAAAAATTTTTATGACAAGGCAATGAAATTTTGTGAAAAGGAAGCCAACATTGTTAATAGAAACCAAAGACAAGCTGAATATTTATCTATGAAAGGCAAATTAAAGAAACTGACAGTAAATATAATACCAAACTGAGTTTGGCAGGGTGAAGCAGAGGAGCTTTTGCCACCTCCCTCACCCCTTCTCCCCAGCTTAATTAGGCAACTTTAAATCATAATTCTGAGAACTTTGAACAAAGAACATCACATAAATGAACATCAAATGATTTTCCCAATTCAAATATCATCACAGATTAGTAAAATGTCACCAGCAATTCTGATAAGATGAAAAACCAAAAAGAAAGATAGAACTACAAGATAGACCATCAATAAACAACTAAAATCATACTTTCTTCTAAAACCAAAAAAAAAAATCTCAAAAAAAAAAAAAAACTTTAATGGAAAATCTTTTAAGGGAACACAAAACCGTTAAAGACCAAGACAACAAAAAAAAATTCAAATGATGAATTTAAGAAGAAAAATACTTTTTTTTCAAAAATTAAATATCTCCAATGAAAAAAAAAAAACGATAAAAATGCTCAAACAAATAAATCTAGCATTCATCTTAGCAGCACTCTCATTCAGTTGCTCTAGACTCGACAGCAGGGGGTGAAACAAGGACAACACAGAGCAGAGATTTGTTTAACGAAATACAGTTTATTTTATCCAATAACAACAGATTAAGAGATTCTTTTGATGGAATATTTTGGTTTCTTTTTAGTACAGATTAACAATACCATTCTAAAATCTTTAGAAAAAGGAATTTAGAACAAAAAAAAAGTCGAAATCACTTTGACGATGATTTAAAATAGCAAAAATCAAACGGCATTGTCGAAGAAAATAGCTTCCTGAAGGAGTTTAACTTTTGAACAACAAAATAGAATTAAAATATAAAAAAAAAAGAAAAAAATATAGTAATAGGTTTAGCGATCCCTCAAAAAAAAAAGTGATAAACCGATAGTTCAAAATATATCTTTTTTTTGTAAAAATTATCTCAAATTATGCAATAAAGTAAAATGAAACAAAGAAAAAGTATCAGATTAACCAGAAAAGTGAAAATAAAACAGAAAATCACTTTATAGCCTACAGAGAAACAAAGGTAAAATTTAAAGCAGAAAATGAAAGATTGAGGGAAACCCATAAAAAAAGATAAACACAAATAAAAAACACTAAAAAAAACAATTATCAAAGTAGCAGAAAACAATGCAGCTTAAAAAATGGGCATAAAAGAAATACTCTAAAACAGAAAGAAAAAGCATAAACCAAAAAAATCCAAGCAAACAAAGAAACAAGAAAAAGAAAACACGAAGGTTGACGATCAACGATGATCCAAAAGAGAAAACCACGCAAAATCATACCGTAAAGATAGATTTCTAGGGGTTTTAGGGGAAAAAAGAAGGGAGAAGAAGCTGGAGTGTCGGGTCTCTGCCAGTGAAAATGGAAAGACGATGGAGGGAAAGACTATCCGCTTAACCGAAAATAGTTATATTTCTGCCCCTAATAATATTTTATATAGGAACTGCACTAAAGTGAAGGGTTTTTTAGTATAAAGCCATTAACACTTTGGTTTAAATATTTGGAATGATCTCGACCGTCTGGGTCAAGGTTGATTTGACTGATCAGATCTTCTCCGTGGAGCAAGTAATTCTCCTAATTTTCTCAGTGAAGCTTGTAGAACAATCCTTGTGGAATCCTAATAGCTAATGAGATCAGATCCTTGATTTTGATTGGTTTAAAGAAGGTTTAATGATGAACGAAAATTAACGATCGAGATTTACCTGATCTCTTCCGAAGAGAAATCGAAAATACAAAATTTGATGACCATTGGCCGAAGTGACAATGAGGCGCGTGGCTAACTGTCACTTAAATTAGAGATTAGCAATAGAAATTCGACTTAATCACTCTCTCTTGAAAAATAATCAAAATCAGTGGCGTAAAATGATACACAGTAATTGTAAGTTAATTAATTTTGATATAATTTAAATTTAATTAGATCATTGTCAAAATAAGTTTGAATAATTTAATTCATTAAATTAGTTAAATTTAAATATTTTAATGTCAAATTCAAATAGTTTGTGATTAATCAAATTTTAATATTTTAATATATTTTTTATTATTTCAATTAAAAAATTTTATATTTCTTTTTACATATATATATAAATTTATGTTTGAATTCAATTCAAACAATAATAATTAAATTTGAAATTGAGTATGCAAATCAAAATTTTTTTATTTTTTAAATAAATTTAATTAAGTAAACTTAAATAATTCGATTTTATTTTAATTAAAACTTGATTCGAGTAATAACATTTGAGTTGAGCTTAAGACGAGCTTTTCACTTTATAGGTTAGGAGTATTTATTTTGTCAAATTAATTAATTTTGAATCGAATTATTCAAAATTAAATTAATCAAATTATATTATTTTATTTTTTTAATTAAATAAAATCTATTAGTTTAAAAAATTAACCAAATTATCCTTCACCGTTCAGTCCTGTCTTTGTTTAATTATTCTGACATAAATATTTGTATC
Organism: Durio zibethinus; assembly: GCF_047325235.1. Lineage (NCBI taxonomy): Eukaryota > Viridiplantae > Streptophyta > Magnoliopsida > Malvales > Malvaceae > Durio > Durio zibethinus. The sequence continues at coordinate 11,085,238 of NC_143182.1, forward strand.
CACTCTTCACTGTGTAGATGCTCCTCTATCATAGTGCCATACTAGCGTGTCTTTTGCTCTCGTCCTACTAACTGGAATCATGCTTATGGATAAAGCTTCTTCAGCCAAAAACAGATCCTGGAGAACTTGCACTTTTCATTGCTTGGCCCGTTCGTCGATCAACTCTTTAACCAAGCTGTCATTTGCTCCCCTTCTTCTGTTTGACTGAGGTATAAAATCTAGTGAGCCCGCCACATTTATCCTTTCAGATCTTAACTGAATGACCATTTCCAATTCTCCACCATGTGCCTTGTCTAATGATGGCCAAGGAAGCCCATATGCTTCTCCAGGTTAGCGAGAGATTTTTACCCAGATCACAATCTAGTATGGAATTGCATGGAAAGTATTTTGTTTTCAAAATCGCATAAGCCAGGGTATTGGTGTTGTGGAGTAATATATCCACCATTGTTTTGCTAGTAACGCAATGTTGAATATTTGCATATTCTGAAAGCCCATACCCCCTACATTTTTCAATTTGCACATGTTGTCCCAGTTGATCCAATGGATTCCTTTCCTGTTTTTATTTTGTTTCCACCAAAAACTCCTTATCATGCCCATTCAGGTCATTGCACAGAGCCTTTGGTAGCATGAAGTAGGTTATAGTATATTTCGGTATTGCTTGTATCACTACCTTGAAAAAAATCTCCTTTCCTTCTTAAGATAGGGTCCTGTTGCTTCATCTACTCAATCTTATCCTAACCTTGTCTTTTATTTCCCTAAAGGCCCACCTGCGATTTTTTCCAACCAGCGAAGGTAATCCCAGGTATTTTTCTGGTCTGCTGGTGATGTCAATGTTGAGAATCTCCTTGATTTTCTGCCTTGGTTTTTTGGAACATTTTTGCTAAAAAATATGGTCGATTTATCAAAGTTGATGCATTGTCTGGAGCTATCTTCGTATCTCTTTAAAACGTGTTCCAGCATCTCTCTTTTTTTCCTATTTTACTTTAACAAATAGTAGACTGTTATCAGCGAAGAATAAGTGAGTAGCTTTCGAACCATTTCTGCGAGCTTGCAAATCATATATCAACCTTGACTCTTGGGCCTTTGAAAGGAGATCTGAAAGACCTTCAGTGCAAAACAGGAATAAATAGGGGGAAAGAGGATCTCTTTGGCGAAGACCTCTCTGGTTTGAAACTGTCAGTAATGCAACCATTAATCACCAAAGAATATGAAACTGATGTTACACAGCGCATAACTAAATTAATCCATCTAGCATGAAAACCTAGTCTACCCATGATGCGCTCCAAAATATTCCACTCTACCCGATCATATGCCTTGCTCATATCCATCTTAAGAGCATAAAAACCATCTCTGCCTCCCTTTTTTCTTTATAAAGTATGAACCATTTTATAAGCAATAATTACATTATCAGAGATTAACCGGTTTGGAATGAAAGCACACTAAGGTTCGTTAATGCAACTAAGAATGACGGTTTTTAGCCTGTTCAATACGACTTTTGCTACTATTTTTTACATAACATTGCACAAGCTGATGGGTCTAAATTGGGTTACTAACTCTGGGTCTTTCACTTTAGGAATAAGTACTATATGGGTTTTGTTAATGTCCTCAATATTAGACCTACCATTCTGACAATCAAGGCAATATTTGGTGACATTCCTACCCACAATGTTCTAAAATTTTTGGTAAAAAATAGCAAGCATACCGTTAGGTCCGGGAGCTTTAGTGGGGTGCATTTGTTTGATGGTCATTTGAATTTCTTCCTCCTTAAATTCTGACAGAAGTTGGCTATTCATCTCATCCGATATTCGGGATTCGATTGCCTCAAGAACATCTTCAAAATGGTTTGTTCTTTATGATTGAAATAGGTTCTTAAAGTAGCCAGTGACAATGTCCATTATTTCATGTTCTTCATGGGTGTGCTCTCCATCCTCATTTTTAATCCTACTTGTGCAATTTCTTTTTTTCCTTTTAGAAGCCTGAGCGTGGAAAAAAGGTTTTATTCTTATCCGTGTGCCTTAACCAATTAATTCTTGATCTTTGCATCCAAAATAATTCCTATTTTCCATTAGTTCATTCAATTCCTCTTTCATGCATCTTTCTGCTTCTAGTAAGCTATCATTAATGCTCTGCGTACGTAGCTCATGGAACTTCCCTTTCAACTCATTAATACGACACCTCATGCCCTTGAATTTCCTTGCATGCCACATGCTCAAACTTGCTTCTACATAGGTGACCTTTTCGGTCAGGACGGCCATGGTCCCATCACTCCACACATCCTCCACCAATTTTTTGCATTCCGGTTCCTGCACCCACATTGCCCCGAAGCGGAACTTCTTTCTTTTTATTCTCTGCTGTGTGGATTTCCTTCCATCCATAATGGCCACAATTGGGTAGTGATCAGAAATATGCGACAGCAAGTGCTTCACTTCCACAAGTGGAAATTGGTCCCTCCAAGTTTCAGTGGCAACCCCTCGGTCAAGTTGTTCCTTTATGGTGTTTGAAACTGTCCTACCTTTTTCCCATGTAAACCATGCACCGGTAAAACCAATGTCCTCAAGCCCACAGTCCTCTAATATGCTTCCCTGAATGCATGCATTTGGGTTTCTCGTCGTTCACGACCACCGTCTTTTTCATGAGCCCACATGATTTCATTAAAGTCTCCAATGCAAAGCCACGGTAAATTACTATTCCTCGCTTAATCCTTTAGCAGTAACCATGACTCATGTCTCCTCTTATTGTCTGGTTCTCCATAAAATCCCGTGAATCTCCATTTTTCTGCTTCCTTTGGCTCAGTAACCTCCAAGTCGATGTGATTATTTGAGAAGTTTCGAAGTGTTAGTGAAACCTCTTCTTTCCATAACAATGCAAGCCCTCCACTTCTACCCTCAGCATTTATTTCGAAGCGTGATTGCATGGTTTTCAAACTTTATAATCACTGCTTCCTGCCCATTCTCCATTTTTCTTTTACCAGTTTCACATTTTCTTTCTGTTTGCCCATTTGGATTATGCCTTGCTAGCTTCTTCCGCTTATGCTTTCCTTCATTCTTTTGATCTGTTTTTCTTTCCATTGTCCATTCAATGCTACTTACCCCCTGTTCTACAACATTTGATGTCTTGTCCACGTGATAAACTGCTTCTTTAGGCCTTTGATCCACCTCATACCTTTTTCCTTATCTAACTAGACCCTTGGTTCAGTTGGTCTGTCATTAAACTTACCAAGCTCGGTACTCACGTTGGTCGTAGCTGCAATCTTCGTGTGGGCCCCCTTATCGGTAAATGTTTTTTCCTTATTTTTTTCCCCTAATAATTCTTGAAGATTGCGTCATTGAAAAGATAATTTTCAATCCCTTCCAATTCGCCTTTATCCTTGCTTCTTGCCCTTGATTTTTTCCCATCGTCCAAAATTCTTCCATTTTCCATGTATAGTTTCTCCTTCATTTTCCCTTCACGTGTCGGCCCTAGCAATTGGCTGCTACAAATCCCCAGCCTGTCATGCTCCCCCTTGTCACGTGCCCCATCATCACATCGAGCTGGTATGTTATACATGGTGGACGTTCTTCCCATTCCTTTAATTTTGGCTTTCAGTGGTGATGCACGCATCCAGTCACCATACTGTCTCACTTGTTGGTTCTCAACTCCAGTAGAAAATATTTATTTCTAGATTAAATTAAATTAAAGATAATTTCTTTAATTAAAAAAACACAAATATTATATCTAACAATATGGGTAAAAATAAGGCTACATTTGAATGCTTAATTGGTACATTGGGGTGTGGTTGTCACCTCTAACTACACCCAGCACCCATTTGGATCATTGACACGGTGAAAACATTTGATCGTTGCATAATTGTCCTTTTGCTTGGATTGTAGCTTGAGAATGAATACATTATTTGTAATAATATATATATTTTATTATAATTTAAAAATCTTTTATGAGATTAATTCTTTGGAATAAAATTACACGTGTTTTCCAATTGATTCAGGGTCTTTAAAAAAAAAATTCAGGTTTGCCATCACATAAATAGTAGAACATGAATGCCATTATGCTGAAACAAAAAAGAAAAAAAAAATAGAACATGAATGCTTGAATATGACCTACAATAGATTCCAAAAGAATAATTTATTTTACAATCAATACCTGAAAATGCGAGTATTTTCAACATTTCCCTAGTTATAAAAAATGCAAACTATTTGAGGTTAAAAAAGCCAGCATCCCCTCTTTCTAAACTAATGTCAAATGGAGAATAAGCTTATTTTAAGTTATAAGTAGCATTTAGGGGGATAATAATTTGAATCAGATTTAATTTAATTTAATTTTTTTAGATAATGCATAATATTATATATGTTTAAAATTTAATTCAAATTCGAATTGACTTTTCATTTTATCTAAATTAAATTTATTAATTTGATTTAGTTTATTAGGTTTTAAAATCTATTTTTTATATATTATTTTAATATAAAATTTTAATATATTTAAATATATTTAGATATAAAATAATTTTTTTAATTTATAAAAATTTAAAAAATATATAATTAATAAAAATATATAATTTGATTCAATTTTTTTTTATTTTTCACTTTCTGATAAAAAATTTGATATAAACCTAATATATACATTTAATATTTAAACTTAATTTAAATCAAATAAGAAAAAAAAGATCCAAATGAACTGAATATTTCAATTTTAAATTGATTTTTTATTTCTTCAATTTTTTTCTCATCCCTAATAATATCACTAATTGGATTTATTCCATTTTATAGTGGAAGCTATTTTAGCTTGAGAATAAAGTTGGCAGCCTAACTCGAGCCCAACGGGTTCGACCCGACTCGACCTTATAAGGTCAATTTTTTTTTAAATAGGATTTCGGGTGAAGTATTATTAAGAAAAAATCGAGATCAGGTCAATTCGGATTTTAGGTAAACCAGACTCGATATTATATTAAGAATTATTTTTTAATTATTATATATAATTATATTTAAAAATAATATTTTATTAATTTCAGGTCGGATTGGGTTCAAGTTTATAATTATAAAGTCAGGTTGGGTTCGAGGTAAGCAAAAACCTGCCCCGACTCGACTCGTTGCCAACCTTACTTGAAAATGAAATATATAGGCAATATATGTATTAACTAATTGAAAATAAATCTACTCAAGAATTGGGTTACCCACTCAGTCTGAAGGTCCGCCTAAATTTTAAGAAAATTTGAATAAAAAAATTAAAACTTACTAAAAGAGTTTGGGCACAATTTTTAAATTTGTTTAAATTTTGGACCAGATCTTTGACAAAATATTTAAAGTCCGAGCTTAACCCGGCTCGACCCAAATTCACATATATGTAAATTTTTTATTTTTATTTATGTGAATTATATTAAATTAATTCACCTATATAAAAAAAAATAAAAATTATATGTATTTTATTAAATTTTTTATTTTTATGTAATTTTTATTTTTAAATTTTATATATATGTGAATTAAATATAATTTCATTAAACTTAATTTAATAACACTTTTTTTATTTTGTAAATTAAGTTTAATGGATGGGTTTAGGATTTATTTTTTTTATTTAGGTCGAATTTAAAAAAATTTTGAAACTTGAAAGTTAAGGTCAAATCGAATTTGAACAAGCATATAAATTATTAATATCAAGTATAAGCCTAACATAACCTATGAACACCTTTAGTTTGGAAGGTTTATTTAATAATATGATACACATGCATACATTTCAAGAGGCAATATACATGGTTAAAATTTGAGACTCAGATTTCTTGAATATCTTAAATTTGAACATAAGGATGGATGTAATTTATAAAATGGAAAACATCTTTACTTTTTAATCTAAAATTATATGTAAAAATATACATTACATCATCCAATATATAAAAATAAAATAGTGAAATGTTAAATATTTTCTAATAATTATTAAACAAACATATAAATCAATACAATATTTATAATTAATTAATAACTTACTGTTAAAAGAATCCTTAAGCGAATCATCACTTGGCACATGTCATTTTGGACAAAAAAAGAAATATTTTGATTGGGAAGGATATTAAAAGGTTTTACTTATTAGGAATTGATTTAAAAAATATTAATAAAGATAGACATGTAAATAATGCTAATGCAAGGGAGTTTCTTTGAACCCTAAGGTTTTGTAAAAAGAGTTTTTCAAAGTCTTGTTAGTATACAAGAGTTCCCAGTTTCAATTTAGTAGGGTAGACTTTGATTTAGTAGGAAGAGTCTAGTGAAAATGGTGAGGAGTGCAACTTGGTAATGGTAGAAGAGTTGGAAAAAAACTGGTCAAAGCTAAAACTCATTGACAAAAGAATGCAATCCTTTGAAGGCTTTCTAGCTCGTGGGGAAACTCTTAACTACATAGTATCATGATGATTTTGGAACCATTAGATGAAAAGATTTTAAAATCGAAGAAAATAAGGGGAGTTGTCACCAATCTTTTTTTAGGGTATGATTGACCACCTAAAATTTTATTTTTTTAATAAAGCAATAAAGTGGGTTTAAAATTAATCAAAAAGATAATTTGAGTTTGCGAAAACAAAAGTGGATTTGAGAGTTGGTTATACATGGAAAAAGATTAACACCTTTATAGCGCCTATGAAAATTAATACTAGTTGATCATGCCTTATATTCGGGGTTGGATAAAATAGTTTCAATTTGAAATTTAATAAAAATATCCTTCATTTTTTGAAAAAGAAAATCAATGGTGTTAGTCCTTTATTTAGGAATATTGCAAAAAATATTTAACTTAAAAAATTACCTTAAAATCCTCTAATATCTAAACAAAATTTACATATAGTTCTTTTCACCTAAGATTTATTATAACATTATTTAAAAGTAAAAATAATATTTTTTACAGATGATAATTATTGGTGTCTCTTCAATATCTAGGTAAAGTACTAAAAATTATTTTTCTTAGAATGTTAATTTAGTTTTATTAAAAAATCTAGGTTTTTTTAATAATATTTTTCATAAAAAAAATTTACGTAAAAAAAAAAAACTAATGGTTCTACAATTAATTAAAAAATGATAGTAAAAGGCATAAACACCCTGAATGAATGCAAGTAATAATAAATAAATACGTATATGCTAATGGATGATATACATGAGGATGAAATGCCATTTTAAAATTAGGTTCTTAAATATAATAAGACCACCCGAGCTTTTTAACTTATTGGTAGAGTTTAGATACAACGATTCATATTTAAAATCTCATTTTTTTATTTTTTTATTTAATATCATTATTATTATGGGTTAAGGACTCATATAAAAAGACTTAATGAAATAAAATTTCATAAATACCACATCTTCTAAGTGATATTCAAGAATAAATTACTTTACATGAGATTTTTAGGCATATCTTTAGAATTTTAGGATGGTTTTGGGTATGAGTTTAGGTCGAGACTTTAAGGTTTGAATGATTTTCGAGTGATAATTTGGGATTGCAATTCGAATTTACGGGTTAGGTTGAATTTAGGGTCTTGGTAAATTTTTAAGATTTAGGGTCTCGTTTTAAGGTTTCAAAGCTTTAGGGTTTTAGTTTCAGGATTTCAAGGCTTTAGAGTTTAGGGTTTTTGGGTTTTGAGTTTTAGGATTTAGGGTTTTGAAAGTTTAGGCCTTAGGGTTTTAAGGGTTTTGAAGTTTTAGGGTTTTGAGTATTTTGAGGGTTTTAGGGTTTTTGGGCTTTAGGGTTTTGAGATTTTAAGATTTAGGGTTTTAAAGGCTTAAGGTTTTTAAAGTTTTATGATTTTAAGGTTTCAAAGTTTTAAAGTTTTGACTTTTTTTGTGAGAAAAATAGAGATTATCGATAACTTGAACTTTTTTAATTATTCCCAACATATAAGTGAACTTTTGCAGCAAATTTGGTTTTTGTAATTCCCCATTTTCTTTGATAATTTTATATCGATACAACACGAAGCAAATAAATTATGCACATGAAAGCTAAAAATTAGAACAAGCAATTTAATTAATTTTTTATATATTTTATTCTTATTTCTTTTTTTTTTTATCAATTCCCTTTTAAAACAAAAACTAAAAGGAAAGAAATTTTATTTATAATTTTTGGTTTACGCAGAAAAAATTTTATTATTTTAAAATTTTATTATTAATTAATTAATTTTTAAAAATTTTTTAATTCCCTAACGTTTAAGCAAAATTAAATTTTTTAAACACAAATTTAAATTCTTTTCAACATTTAGGCAAATTCTCTAAAATCATTTTTTTAATTATTATTTATTTACAAATAATACATTGCATTTTTATTTCTAAATAATAACTATTCCATTAACAAAAATTATATATATATATATGAAAATATAACATTAATACAAGCACCGGAATCTTTAATTCTTGAAGTATACATTTCTTCACCTCACTCATATATATATATATATATATATATACACACATATAAAAATATATGTATGCATATATACATGTATGTGAAAAGGATAAAATAAACAAAACATGTAATAAAAAGCTCAAAGAAAAGAGATTATACCCAATGAATCTAAATGCCAAGGCCTAGAATCAATCATCCACTAAGGCAATGAAATAAATCTTCATGGCCCAAAAAAAGAGATCTGGTTGGGGCAACCAGTTTGGTCTTTGTAGCAACGGGCCAGTCTAGCCTGGTCGGGTGACCCGATTCTTTTATTTTTATGCTATAAATTCTTAATTTATTTTTATTCATTTCCTTCTTCCTTTTAACAAAAAAAAGCTTTCTAACTCTTTAAAAAACAAAGTCAACCCCCCTTCAAACCCAGTTCCCAGCGAAGACCTGCCATTGTCGCCATCTGTCTGTCATTGATTGGTGACCTTTCTGCCCCAAATTTGAGCTATTGCTGCCTCTCTTTGTCCTCTTCATGGATCCGGGCTCTATTTTGCATAAAGCTAAATGGATTGTCCTACATCTACAACCAAAGTTCGGGGCATCTCACCCTCTTTTCACCACATCCTACCTGTCGATTTGGCTAATTTTTTAGTATGTTCCTTCCGTTCCTCTCCTTTTCATCTTTACTAGTTCGGATCATCCCTAAAAGTTCGTGCCACCACGAACCACTACTGGCATTGCTGTTACTCCTACTGCCATTTATAACCCAGGAAATGACCCCTTTTCTTCCTTCTTTCACACTCGAACTGAAACCCTCATAGAAACTTTCAAACTTAACGGATTCTAAAAAAAAAAATCGAAATAGCCCATCCATTTATGCTATTTTACTTTTTGGTTTTGTGTTGCTACTAGATTTTTATGGTTGTTGGTTGTATTTTTGTTTATTTTGCAGTGGTTATTTAGATGGAAATGGTGCTTGGTAGAGGATTTCGTGGGTAATGACAGTGGGGGGTTTGAGGCTGTGGGTGTCTCAAGTTGGTGGGAAGTGGTGAATGTGAGATGGTTTTGGTGGAGTTTGGAGCTGAATAGTGGTGGCAATTGGGGTGAGTATGGCAGTTAAGAGAGTTCTTTTTCTTTTTGGTGTTGTGTATGTTTTGTGCGATGTGTTAATAATGTGGTGGTGGTCGGTGGGGGTGTGTGAATGCCATGAATGATATGTGCTAGGAGCTGTGGAAGATGGTTATGTCAGGCTAAGCTGAAAATGGTGGTATGCTTGTTGTGTTACTGGACAAGCGATGGCAAGATGTTAGTCGGTAGGGGGTCATACCTTGGTGGGCATATGGTTTGCTTGGTTTAGGGGTATGGTTCTAGGTGTAGGAGCTGCGTCGGGTGCGTGCAGGGGTCGAGGATGAGTAGTATTCAAAAATGTAAAAGTGGAGGGCCTTGGGTAATGTCTATGTTTAGGATTTTGGTGTTTCGTGGGTGGCAGCTGTAGGCTGGGTTGGGTTTATTTGGCTAGGATTTCTTTTTAATAGATGAATGGTTTTTAGGGAAAATTCTCTCCTTCTCAGTTCTCATATGAGATGCTTTTTGAGTGTTGTTGCAGCAGTTATTGCTACATTTCGGGAGATGTAGCATGCTGCATTTTGGGCTAATTGTCTTTGCTGGATTCATATCGAAAGTGAATAGGGGTAAAATATGGGAAAGGATAGAGGATAGCTGGAAATGGAACTTAGCAGTGCTAATTTTGGGGTAGAGAGAAAGCAAAGGGGAAAAGTCCTGGCAACTAAAATTCAACCATTCATTCTCACCTTGCATTTTTTTTTTGTGTATTTGATATTTTGCCTTCTTTTTTTTTTTGTAATTTATCAATAAATAAAAGTAATTGAATATAAATATATATACATAAATAAATTTAAGCTTTAAAAATCAAATATTGAATTTCCAATTTTAGACTTTAAATTTAATCTTGGATTTTGGGTTTTTGAGCTCATATAACCTAATTTCAAATTAATCTAAACTGAATCGAATTTGATTATCCCGTACAAAAACAGTCCAAAAATAAATAATCCAAACCACAATTCAAATGAGTCTAATTAAAACACTTAAATTGGCTTGAATCAAAATAATTAAATTATTTTTTTTATCGAACAAGCTCGAATTGATCAAACAAATTAAATGTCTACACACAGGTGTTTAACAGAGATGCAATGACAAACACATTTGAATGATATGGAAGTTGTTAAAGGAAATGACTGTGATGATCTTGGAGCCAAACTTATTTATATTTAAGTTTGGATCAAAGCATCATAAAAAGGAGAGTTCTCGAGAGGTCGTCTTGGTCGTTTGAAAAAAACCCATTGGTTTTTAAGGAATATAATGGCGATCTTTGGCCAACAGATTATATTTTTGATAAAGTTGATATTTGGATCAGGGTTTATGGGTTGGCATTTAGAATGGTAACCAAAGAAATGGTAGAAAAGATTGGATCAAAGTTGGGAGTCTTGAAGAGAGTGGATACTAATAGTTTGTGTTCAACAAGAAGAATTTCTCTCAGAATTTGAATGGAAATTGACATAACAAAACCTTTGAGAAGATGCATTTCAATGTAGAAGAGATGGGCAAGAAGGCTTGTGGGGGCAGTTAAAGTAAAAACGCCTGTCTAATTTTTGTTATATGTGTCAGAAGTTGGGACATATAAAAGTGGAATGTGGAATGAAAAAAGAGTTAGGAGCGAAGAACGATGAGAGGCAGTACGACGATGGCTAAGAGCCTCACCAATTAAAAGAGGAAATATGGCCAACATGACCAGCCATCAACACAAAGTACAACATTAGAATGATGAAGAAGCTGGCCTGGATGATAAAACCAATAATAGTGATCAGGGTAAGGTGTGGAAAATAGTACATTAAGTTTAGCATCTTTGATGATTGGAAGACAGGCAGCAAACATGATAGAGGAGGTGGAACTAATAAATAAGGTAGCAAAAATAGGAAATAGCAAAATTTTGGGGATTGAAACGTATGGAGGAAAAGATTCAAGGAAAGAAGGCGAGAATCACAGGTCGGAGGAAAATCAAGAAATGGATAGTTTGCTCGAGTCAACTGATTACAATGTGGAAAAGCTTGCAAAAGAGATCCCACCGAATAAAGTAATGCACTACATGAGACATGACGTGAATGAATGGATTTTGCATGAAACAGAGATAGGGCCCAAAAAATTAGGGAATGAGGTGGTTGACTTTGGTGACGTGAGAGATGACTTGGAAACCAGTTGTAATGATGAACCGACAAAGAAAAAATTTATAAGGAATACCTAGAAGAAAAAAGCACAAGCACAGTATGCTGGAATTACGAATGTAAACGGTACCATAACGGAAAATATGAAGTTTCATGACACAGGAAAGGATTCTATGGAAATTGATCAGTTTGCAAAGAAAAATAAAGAGGAGTGGGGAGGAACCAAAGAATTTTATTCAACGACAGTGACTAAAACACAGTCCTGCAGAGAATAATAAGGTGTATACCATGAAATTTGTTTTGTTAGGTCTGAAGCAATAAACACAACAACGTAAAAATAATATATCGTAATAAATTTACATCAATAAATAATAATTAATAATAAAAAATATATAAAAAATAAAGTTTATTAAAATTTACGCGAAAATTCTTTCAATGTAAAGAACAAAATCACGGACTACTAGTAAAATCTTCACTATCAAATAATGGATATACAAAGTTTTTCTCTAGCTAAAACTAAAGCTAATCAACAACTAAAGAGACAATTAAAAAAATCTCACCAAATAAGTGACTCAACAAATACACTTTGATTTGTTCCTAGAGAGTTTCAAACCCGATCTTCACTATTCAAAATGTAAAATTCTAAATTATAAACCTACTGACAAAGTTTCAGTTTAATCGAATCACGGATCAACTTTCGTTTAACTAACTCTCCCTTATTTTTTTTCTCCTTATTTTTCTTGGCTTTTTCTCTTTTCTCTTCTTGATTTGCAATACCATCTTAAAACAACCCCACCTCTCTTTATTAAGTAGCTATGGCTCTGTGTAAAATGAAAGACCAAAGCTTATGACCTTTGATTGGTCCAAAACCAATTACATGGGGTTGGACCCCATTTTCCTAACAATCTCTCCTTCCAGCCCCATTAGGAAGAGATTTATTACCATAGTAGTTTTATTTGGAACCTACCTTGGTCAAGGAACTCATTTCGGTCAAGTTACTGCAGAGCTCAAGCTTCTCCCTGGGAAGTATCTTAGTCAACATATCTATTATATTCTCATCAATATGGACTTTTCTTAACAACATCTACTATTCCTCAATCACTGAATGTAACCAGTGATATCTAATATCAATGTGCTTTGTTCTAGCATGGTACGTGGCATTCTTACTTAAATCTAAAGTACTTTGGCTATTATAAAATATCACATACACTTTTCTGATTCAACCCCAATTCAAGAAAAAAATATTTCATCTAAAGCATTTCTTTACCTGCTTTAGTTGCTGCAATATACTCAGCCTTTGTAGTTAACAAAGCAACACATTTTTACAACTTAAACTACTAAGACACAGCTCCTCCTACAAAAGTAAACAAATATCTTGAATTAGATTTTTTACTATTAAGATCACCTATCATGTAAGCATTAGTGAACCCTTCTAAAACCGGTTGTGAAACTCCATAACTCAAGGATATTTTTTAGGTGTTCCTTAAATATCTGAAAATCTATTTTATTGCTTCTCAGTGAACTTTTCTCGGATTAAAAAAAAATCTGCTTACTACACTAATTGCATAAACAATATCAGGCAGTGTACAAACTATAATATACATTAAATAACTAACTGCAAAAGAATAAGAAATACTGGATATAGCTAGTTGCTCTTTTTTAGACACCGGACAAGATTTCTTACTCAGATGAAAATAGTTGGCAAGTGGACTACTAACTGATTTAGCATGTTGCATATTGAATCTACTATACACCCGTTCAAAATACTTTTTTTTGTGACAATCATAGTTTTTCAGCTCTCTTATCCTGAATAATGTTCATATCGAGAATCTGCTTTGCTGGACCTAAATCTTTCATGTCAAAAGATTTAGACAATTATTCTTTCAACCTACAAATCATACCAGCATCTTGTCCCACAATTAATATATCATCAACATATAATAAGAGAATAATGAAATTACCATCAAAAAATTTTTTGACATACACATAAGGATCCGTTACTGTTCTTTTATAATTGTGATTCACCATAAAAGAATCAAACTTTTTGTACCATTGTCATGGAGCTTGTTTCAAGCTATACAAGTTTTTTTTCAGTTTGTAAACTAAATGTTCTTTCTTTTTTTACTTCAAAACCTTTAGGCTGATTCATATAAATATTTTTTTATAAGTCATCATGGAAGAATGCAGTTTTGACATCAAGTTGCTCAAGCTCAAGATTCAAACTAGCTGCTAATCTTAGTATCACTCGAATGGAATAATTTTCATAACTGAAAAGAAGATCTCATCAAAATCAATGTCTGATTTTTGAAAAAAACTTTTTACCACCAATCGAGTTTTATACCTCACTAGTTTGTCACCATCTTTTTTCAACTTGAACACCCATTTATTTTTTAACAACCTTTTTCCTTTTGAAAGTTTAACAATATCATACGTATCATTTTTTCACAATGACTCTATGTCTTCTTTTATTGTTTTTAACTAGTGCTCTATATCCGAAGTAGTCTATACCTCTTGAAAGCTTTCTAGCTCTCCCTCATTAGTAACTAAAATAAAATTTGAACTTAGATACCTGGTAAATGACTTATGCTCTCTAGTAGATCTTCTAGGCTGAAACTCTACACCACTTGATGACAAAGGTAGCTTTTCTTGCTCAACACTCTCAAGTAGAAAAGGTTACTCCCTCTACTTAAAATTGATTGCATTTGGCTCATCACTAACTATGGCTGGCTCATTCATATCCTCAAGTTCTATTTTTTGTTCATTGTCACCATCTGTGGCTTTTTCATTTGAAACCTCTATTAGTGTTGAAACATCACACTCAACAGTAACTTGTATAGTCTTATTATTTTTCTCAAGATCTATTATGATTTTTTTTTCATGAAAGATCATATCTTTATTTTTGACTATCTTTCTCTTCACTGGATCTCATACTCTGTAGTTAAATTTTTTATCACCATATTTTACAAACATACATTATGTGGCTTTACTGTCAAGCTTTGACCTTTATTTTTTTGGCACATGTATGAGTGTTTTACACTCGAAAACTTTCAAATGAGAGTATGAAGCATCTTTCTCTATCCACACTCTTTTTGAAATGTTGAAGCCCAAAAGAATTGAAGGTGATCTATTAAACAAATAACAAGCTGTGTTGACTACTTCACTCTAAATGGCTTTGGTAATTTTGCCATCCGCAATATATATTTGACTTTTTTCATAATGGTACGATTCATCCTTTTAGCTACAACATTATGTTACGATGTTCCAGGTTTTATCATCTCATGCTCGATCCCATGCTTTAAACAATACTCTTCAAAGTTTTTATATGTGTATTTTCTACCATTATCAGTCTGAATATACTTCAAAGGTAACCCTATCATCCTTTTCACCAAAGTATAAAATTTTTGAAAATACTGTAATACTTAACTTTTATTTTTCAACATATACACCCAAATCTTATGTGAAACATCATTAATAACAGTAACAAAATACCTGTTATCATCTAATGACTCAACCTCAATAGGACCACATACGTTAGAATAACATAATTCAAATCTATTTTCTTTTCTTTAAGAACTCTTATGAAAAAAAACTTTATGATACTTATCAAACAAATAATATCACATGAATCAAGAGATATACTTTTGGTTAAAGGAATGAGAGACTACCTTGCCAAAACTTATAACCCTTTTTTCGCTCATGTGTGCCAGCTTCTTATGCCACAAGTTTGCTGAAACATCATCCTCAATGGCATTTACCTGGTTACCATTCAATTATATCCATATTTTATATATTATGCAGCCTAGTTTTCTCCTTACAACTATCATAGATCCTTTGAGAAGCTTTCATTGCTCATTCTTTTATCGACTCTCATATCCCTCATTATCAAGGACATTAATAGCAAGTAAATTCATTTTCATATTTGAAATGTGTCTGACATCCCTCAAAGTCAACATGCAACCTGTACTAGTTTATATAACAATGTCACTAATCCCAACAATCTGCGATATATTCTTATTTCTCATCTTAGTGCAACCAAAGTCTTCTGCTTTATAAGTTGTAAACAACTCTCTCTTAGAAATACAATAATATGTCATTTCTGTGTCAATATCCACTCAATGTCGGATCACCAATATGATTATAATTACCATGTATATAAATCAAAGTAACTGAATCACTATCTGAATTCACTGCTGTAATATTACCGTCATTTGAACTCTTACCTTTCTCATCTTTTCGCTTTTGCTTCAAGATTTTACAGTATCATTTTATATGACCTATTTTACCATAATGAAAACACTTCACTTTATCTCTGGATTTAGATCTATGTTTAAACTTACTACGAACTCTTGAGTTCTGACCTCTGTCGATGTTTTTACCTTTATTCTTTGTGACCAGAGCTTGATTCTCAGGATCTATATTTTTTCACCTTGCTTTTTTATTAAGCACACTATCCTTTACCATTTCCAATATCACATTGTAATTAAGAGTTGAATTAAAAACAGTCACAACTAGAGTATTCCAGTTATCTGACAATGAACCCAAAAAAAATAACGCATTTATTTCATCATCCATCTTAAGCTCCATATTAGTTATCCGATTAAATATATCTTGAAAATCATTCAAGTGTTCTGTAATTGATTATCAATTCATGTATTGTAAAATTATAAGCTTTTTAACAAGCATAACTTTATTTATACTTATGTTTTTCTCATACAATGCTGCCATTTTTTTCAAATAATATGAGCATCTACCTCCTGCACTATATGATAAAACCTGCTGATATCAATCCATTTTCTGATTGTAGCCAGCGTCTTTCTACCTAACTTCTTTCAGCTTTCATCTTTTATATATGCTGGTTTAGTTGAATTACCCAATACTAACTCATACAAATCTTTACAGTATAGATGATCCTTCATCATAGGCTTTCAAATTGAATAATTTGATGTTGTCAATTTTATCATAGAACCTGTATCACCCTCCATGATCTCTTTATATCCTGGGTTGCTTCTGTATCGATGCCTCAAAATAACCTTTGCTCTGATACCACTTGTTGGACCTGAAGCAATAAACACAATAACGTAAAAGTAATATATCGTAATAAACCCACAGCAATAGACAACAATCAATAATAAAAAAACGTAAGAAAAATAAAGCACACTAAGATTTACGTGAAAAACCCTTCAGTGTAAAAAGAAAAATCACAGACCACTAGAAAAATCTCTACTATCAAATAATGGATATACAAAATTCTTTTCTAGCTAAAACTAGAGCTAATAACAACTAGATAGATGATTGGAGAAATCTCACCAAATAAGTGACTCAATAAATACACCCTGAATTTGTTCATAAAGAGATTCAAACTCAATCTTCACTGTTCAAAATGTAGAACTCTAAATCATAAATCTGTTGACAAAGTTTTAGCTTAATCGAACTACGGATCCACTTCCATTCAACTAGCTCTCCTTTCTTATTTTTCTTTCTATTTTTCTTGGTTTTTTCTTATTTCTTTTTTTGGTTTGCGACACCATCTTAAAACAATCTCACCTTTTTTTATTAAGAAGCTAGGGCTTTATATAAAAAGAAAAACTAAAGCTCATGACCTTTGATTGATCCAAAATCAATTATATGAGGTCGGACCCATTTTCCTAACAAAACTATCATGGGCTTGGGAGCCCACTTGCAATTCGAGCCTTTTGTGGGATAGTGAAAAGCCAAGATTAAAACTGGACAGAATAAAAAGTATGTGCTGAATGCATGGATGTTTTAGGGTGGATTCGATTGGGAGTAGTTGAGGGTTGGCAATTTTCTGGAAGGATGATATTGATCTCAAGATACTCAGTTACTTAAGGAACCATATTGATACGAAAGTGAAGGAAAAAACAGGAAAGACCCGTTGGAGATTGATAGGATTTTATGGCGAACCGGATGTTAGGCTTCGACATGAATCATGGATGTTGTTACAAAGTTTAGCTAGGCAAGATGATGGGCTGTGGCTATGCATAGGAGATTTTAACAAACTGCTATGGAACCGCGAAAAGTCAGGCAAAAACATGCGCAACGAGAATCAGATGGCAGCATTTAGAAAGGCACTGGAAGTTTATGGGTTAGACGATCTAGGATATATTGGCTAATGGTACACATGGGAGAGGGGGAGGATACAGGAAACTAATATTCGAGAAAGGTTGGATTGTGGATTAAGAAACAAGTTATGGTATGACCAATTCTAAGATCATGAAATATAGCATTTGCAAGCGTCGATCTCTGATCATATCCCTATTATGGCAAGCACAAAAAAGAAAAAAAGGGCTTGGGACTAACAGAGTAAATAAGAGAAGGATAAGGTTCGAAGCTATGTGGATGAAAGAAGAGGCTTGCGAGGGAAGGGCGAAAATAGCATGGGAAAATACAAGTTCTTTCCATCTAACCGAAAAACTGGCAAGGGTTAGTGAGGCTGTCAGATAGTGGAATGGTTCTAGCTATGGAGACTTAAATAAGATAATTGCACATCTAAAATATGAGCTAAAGCAACCAAGTGTGGAGCCCCCAACTACAAGAAATTTGGATTGGGCAAATAGTGCAAGGGAAAAGCTTAATAGCTGGCTTGAAAAGGAAGAGGCTTATTGGAAACTAAGGTCGATACAATGGCTTAAAGAAGAGGATATGAATATGGGGTTTTTTCAGACCAGTGCTTCATCCAAGAAAAAGACAAATTTGATCATGGATTTAATGGATGAAAATGACGATTGGTGTGAAGAAAAAGATCGCATTGCACGAATAGCTATTGGATATTTCAAAGGGCTTTTCAAGTCTGATAATGCATCAAACTTTGATGATGTACTGGGAATTGTGGAACCTTGCATTACTGATGAGATGAATAAACTCTTTATTGCAAAATTCAACGAAGAGGAAATCCACAAAGCGGTCAAACAAATGAGTCTAAACAGACTTGGTCCTGACGGTATGTTTATTTTATTTTTTCATAAATATTGGCATGTTGTAGGAAGAGATGTAACCAGTTTTTGTTTGTCTTGTCTTAAGGGGAAATGAACTTATCTGAGATTAATCGAACAAATATTGTCTTAATTCCCAAGATTAAGGAACCCAAATACATATCCCAATTTAGGCCTATCGGCTTATGCAATGTGATCTATAAAATCATCTCTAAAGTTTAGTTGTTGGGCTTAAGATTATTCTCCCTTACTGTATTAGTGAAACACAGAGTGCCTTTGTTCTTGGTAGATTAATTTCTGATAACATTTTAGCTGCCTATGAACTTACACATCATTTGAAGAATAAGAAACATGGGAGAAAGGGTTTCTTTGCTTTAAAGCTCGATATGAGCAAGGCATATGACCGGGTGGAGTGAGTTTCTTAAGAGGCAACAATGGACAGGATGGGGTTTCATTCTAGGTGGATCACTAGTAATGAATTGTGTGAAATCTGTCTCATGTTATTTGTGGTAAATGGAGGGCTCACTAATGAAATATTTCCTGAGAGGGGCTTCTGTTAAAGGTCTTTATGCCATTTTAAAGAAATGCTAGGATCAGGATTGCTACATGGAGTACAGACAAGTCAAAATGGACCTCGAGTTAATCATTTGTTCTTTGTGGATGACAGCCTCCTATTCGTAATGGCTAATAAAGATGAGAGCGAGAAATTGATGGATGTTCTAAAGTGATATGAAGAGAGCTTGCGTCAAAAAAATATATCTCGACAAATTAACCATTTTCTTTAGTAGCAACATCGGAGAAGAACAAAGGGAGGAGATCAAGAGCATGTTTAGAGTGAATGAGACAATAAATGTAGAAAAGTACTTAGGTTTGCCTGCAATGGAGAGGAGAGATAGGAGAATGGCTTTTAGGGACCTAAAGGACCGAATAAGGCAAGGATGAATGGAAGATGTCAGAGATTGCTTTCACTAAGAGGAAAGGAGGTCTTCATAAAATCCAGTCTTCAATCAATTCCTACCTATACAATGAGCTGCTCTCTTCTTCCAAAAACACTGAGAGAAGAGATTACTAGACTGTTCAATAATTATTAGTGGAAAAACAATAAGGAGTCAAGAGGAATACATTGGCAGAATTGGAATGAAATGACAAAGGTAAAAAAAGAGAGAGGTATGGGCTTTAGAGAGATGGGGGAGTTCAACAAGGCTCATTTAGCAAAACAAGGGTAGATGATTCTAACAAATCCTGACACTCTAGCTCATAGAATCTTGAAAGACAAATACTTCCCAAATGTTTCTTTTCTTGACTCCAATATAGGATCACACCCCTCATTCACGTGGACTAGCATATCGACAACTAAGGCAGTTTTACAGTAAGGCCTAAGGTGGCGAATGGGTAATGGTTGATCAATTAGAGTTTGGACTAATAAGTGGATTCTAGCCTCCCCTATGTTTACGCCTCAATCACTTAGAAACCATAACGATTAGACAACACTGGTAGACTTAATTGAGGAGAATATCTGCATGTGGAAATGGAACGCGATACACTATGTTTTCAAGAGAGGAAGCAGAAGCAATATGTGCGATCCCCTTTAGCAAACTAGACAAGCCGAACACTTTAGTGTGGCATTTTGATAATAAGGGAGAGTATACAGTGCGAAGTGATTACAAGCTGTTGTGTAAACTGTCACTGGAGGATCGATTTGCAGAAGAAAACAACGAAGACATAAAGGGAAGGCAGAAAGTATGGACAATGATTTGGGATGCACAAGTGCTAACAAAAATTAAGGTTATAACATGAGAAGTGGGGAAGGGTTTTCTTCTTGTAATGACAAACCTGGCAAAGAGGAGAATACCAGTGGAGGTTATGTGCCAGAGGTGCAATCAAAACCTTGTAACAATCCTACCTGCAGTAAAAGCGTGTCATTGGGCAAAAGGAGGAGGCCGGGAAAAATTAAGTTTCCAGTGGAGCGGGGAAGAAAATGGAAATTGTTTGTATTGGTTCTCCGAGGTAATCCCTAATGCCACGAGCGAGAAACTGCAGATTTTCATGGTTGGGCTGTGGACAATTTGGAATGCTAGGAACCATGAATACCATGGGGAAAAGAGGAGGGAACCACAAAATGCACATACCTTTACAAGGAAGTCGGTGGAGGAATTTAACAGGGTACACTAGAAATAAATGGGAATGAGTATTGTGGAAACAGGGCATTGGAGACCTTCTAGAAGAGGTACCACCAAAGTGAATTTTGATGGAGCCGTGGATAAGGCAAAAAGGAAATGAGGGATAGGGGTGATTATTAAGGACAAGGAAGGTAAAGTACTGGGAGCCCATAGTGATAGATTACCTTGGATGACAGACTCTTTCGCAGTGGAAGCTGTAGCAGCAGTGCGTGCCATGGATTTTGCAAAGGAGATGGGAATAAGAAACGTTGAGCTCGAAGGAGATGCATTGAGGATCATCAACAAGCTCCGATCATGGACTAAAGATATGTTCCTATAGGATTAATAATTGAAGAAGCAAAACAGAAAACGGGAGAATTGCATGGATGTAAAGCACAACATATTAGAAGAACAGGAAATGCCACTGCACACAGATTGGTAGTACATGGATTGGAGTTAGATGAAGAATTGTACTGGGTTGAGGACTACGCTGCTTTCATGCATGAGATTATTGTAACTAATTCAAATATGAATTATGAGTAAATGAATATGCATTTTCTTTTAAAAAAATGCAATATAAAAATAAAATTAGAATAAAATTGAAAATTATGGAATATTAGAAGTCAAATATGTGTGTCTTTCTTATAAGTGAAACTTAATTACAACTTTTTGTTGACAAGTATTTTGAGATATACATGGATTTGAGAATAATTTAGTATTTTGATAATAGTAAATAATAATTTTTTTGTAATCTTTTAAGATTATTAGATTAAATTATTAAATCTTTTAATATTAATAAGAACTTTTAATTTGTTAAGATTGTTAATGTGATTGAACTATTATATTATATGCTAACTTTTATCAAAATTTTTAATTAATATTCAATAATTATTAAATTTAACTGAGCAATTTTGATATTTTGAAAAGAGTACATTTTTTTTGTAATTTTTTTAAATTTTTAATAAAATTGAATTATTAAAAGTTCTTAATATTATTACAAGCTTTTAATTTTTTAAGATTGGTAGCCGGATTGAATATCAACTATATATCAACTTTTATAAAAGTTTTTTAATATTTAATAATTATCAAATTTAAGTGAGTAATTTTAATTTTGACAATAATAAATATTTTTGTTTTTCTTTTTAACTTTTAAAGGTTATTAATGAGATTATATTATTAAAAACTCTTAATATTTGCTAAGAGTTTTTAATTTTTCGAGATTAATAGTGGTATTAAAATATTGCATGATATATAAATATTTACTAAATTTTCTATTAACGAAATATTATATAGATCTTGAAACGAAGCGCAAAAAATTATACTAGTAATGTAAAAAATGAAAGATGAAATGTTTAAAAAATTCAACACATAATTATTAGAGTTTGATTTTATAAATAAAATATTTTTTAATTATATATGCATAACTAAAGAATTAACACATAATTCTTCTAAGTAATTTTAAAAAATTTTTAATATATCAATATGTATCATCATCTTATTATCTTTAATTTTAAAATCTAAAAATTTCATTAACAAATTTTTTTTATTTATTAAATAAACTCATAAAAAAAACCTCCACTTAAATATTGATAGTGTCTGCATTTTTTTTTAATTTAAATTTTACCCACAACAGGAACAAAGCGGCAGGCGCTACAGCAAACACATCCAACAGTAAGAACCAAACGGTCCATAAAACCGAGTGATTGCGTGGTCTATTTTTACCCTCACAAAGCCCATGGTGGGTCCCTCTCCTTTTCCCCCCCCTCTCCATTTTCCCTTTTATCGCCAACGCAAGCAAAACCAAAATGTAATACCAAGAAAACGGTAATTAAAACCATGGAAGAAGTCTCAACTGGGACCGAGCCTCGAGTGCCGGCGGCGAAGCCGGACTCTAAGCCATCTTCCTTCGAAGAAGTTCCGCTCCCTCTAGAAGCAGCCGCCACCGCCTCCGCCCCTGCTGCTACTGTTGCCGACGTTGCGGAGATGGACAAGGATTTGTTGTGTCCGATTTGTATGCAAATAATTAAGGACGCATTTCTAACAGCTTGCGGCCACAGCTTTTGCTATATGTGTATTATTACTCATCTTCGAAATAAGAGCGATTGCCCTTGCTGCTCTCAATTTCTCACAAATAATCAGCTTTTCCCTAACTTTTTGCTCGATAAGGTTGGTTTGATTTCCTTTTCTTAGCTCCGACTTTCCATTTAATTCTGTTCCGAAAAGAAATAATAGAATCAATTTCAAAATTATGGTTTTCTAAGCTTCTGTGTATATGATTTATTGAAAATATGGCTTGACTTAGATATGATTGGAATCGTCTATTTACTAGAACGCACCAGCCGTTTTAGATGTCTCGGCTCTTGAAGACTGAAGTTTGTATCTACTGAAGAACTCTTGTTGTACGATTCATAGTTTTATAATTATTTTTGCCCACAGTTTCTCTCTTCTGTCTTATAATTATTTTTCAATGCTTTCTCTGTGTATAAAACTGGCTTGATGCTTTTAGCATTTTATGTACCCAGTAGTTGGGGCTGCAAAGTCTTATCAATTTTTTTTTTTGGAATTTCATATTCCATGATATTCAATTTCTTAGTGTAAAATGCTTAACATTGAACATTTGAAAATTTAGAATACCAGAATAAATGTGGAAACCTTGTCTTGGTTTCATTCCGGCCATCTTAATTGGCTGCATGGTTTCATAAATATTGTAGTTGTGATCGTGTAACTTTAAGATAATTTGTATCTTGAAATGGTCTACTTCTACTCCGGAATGCAGCTTATGGTTACGATTTCTCTGTGCCACATTTGTAGCTTTTGAAGAAGACTTCAGCTCGTCAAATATCAAAAACTGCATCCCCTGTGGAACAGTTTTGTCAGGCGTTACAACAGGTTTGTTACCATTCAACCAGTTTCCTTAATAGTATTTACCATTCAACCAAAATCTTGCTGGTTTAGATTGTTCCAAAGCTGAATTTATTTCATGTTCTGACATAGCTTTAATCATCATATTTTAATGTTAGTGACACATTCTTTCCACATAAGACTCTGAATTGGTGACAGTGGATGGAAATATGCTAGTTGTAGGACAAAATTATTTGTAAGACTTTATTTTATATTTTATGGGTTTAATTGTAATTTTGACATACAGTTAGGCTGTTTAGATTGTTTAGGTTATTTTATACTAATTAGTATTAATTTATTTTCCAAGTATTAGAATTTAAGGGTTATATAAGGTATTTTGTGTTCTATTGGGGTTTAGGGTTTAGTTGAGATTTGTATATTAGATATTTAAGAATTTTTTATTAACATTTTAGATTGTTTCTTGATTTTTTTTTTTTATTTCAAAGTATTTGTTCTACATCAATGGGTTTGTGTCTCACAATTATTCTTACTTTCTCTTGCTAAAGAAGTATTTGTCGATTAAGAGCCACTTTTCTTAATCAACCATACTGGTAAATGATAGTCAATTCATGTTTATATTTAAAGTATTATCTTTGTTGATAGCAGTCAATATAAAATTGATGGGATGATATATTTATATTTTGAGGAACTCATGCATTTGTGAATCTAATCCAAGTTTCTGGGGGAGGGGAGGGGGGGTTATTTGCAAATTATGTCTCTCTCACACACACTTATGCTCACACCCAACAATAAAATGCATCTTGAGTGCTGCTTTTCTTACCATCTTTTTGGAATGACATGCACAAAGAAGGCTTGCCAAAGTAAGTGCATTAGTTGATTCATTAACTTGCTCTTTCATTCCTTTCAATTTAGTGCTTTACTTGCAGTACATGTACTTATGTTGTGTTTGCTAGGCATAGTGATGCAAGAGGGTAGGAAAAAAATTATCTTATACCATGTTTGGTCGTTATTGAAGTAGCAAATATATAGCAGTTATTAGATAACTATGTTCATAGTTTGAAACTTCTAATTAGATTTTGTTATCAATTTTTCCTAATTGTTTTACATGTTCAATTTTTTTCCTAATTGTCTTCTTCAAATGGAGCAGTAGGAGATGATCTCTTAGTTTCTTATATTTAAGCATTTTTTCCCAACTAAATATGATTCTTTTGTGTTCTGGAATCAGGGTTATGAAATTACAATTAAGGAACTGGACAACCTTTTGTCTCTCCTTGCAGAGAAGAAAAGAAAAATGGAACAGGAAGAAGCTGAGAGAAATATGCAAATACTGTTGGATTTCTTACACTGCTTACGGAAGCAAAAAGTTGATGAGCTGAATGAGGTTGTTTACTTGTTCTTTAAGCCACATTTTATTTCTTTTTACTAATTTTTGTGCCATCATCCCGTTCTACCCAATTCTTGCTTCAATTTGAGTGATCAAATGTTGTGTGCCTTGTTTTCTTCCCTTTTCATATATATTTCAGAGTTGTGATATTTGTTCCTCAGTGTCTCTTGCGTATTCCCTTGGCTTTGAAATTAGTTTTCTCTAAGTTTAATTTAACAATTCGGTGCACACATATTGGTACAAATAGCTACATTAATTGATAATTTCTTTTTATCTTTTTTTACTAAAAGGATTCTTTTCTTTTTTGTAGGTACAAGCTGATCTTCAGTTTATTAAAGAGGACCTAAATTCTGTTGAGAGACATAGAATAGATTTGTATCGTGCAAGAGATAGATACTCCATGAAATTGCGGATGCTTGGAGATGATTCTAGCACAAGAAAGCCATGGTCTTCATCCGTAGACAGGAACAGTAGTGGAATTGTCTCTAGTTCTCTTAATGTCAGAGGAGGGATGTCTGCAGGGAATCTTCAAAACAAGAAAATAGATGTAAAGGCACAGGTGAGTGGCCATGGTCCTCAGAGAAAAGATGCCTTAAGTGGAGCAGACTCACAAGGTTTCAATCAATCAGGTCTCACTGTTGCAAGAAAAAAGCGGGTTCATGCCCAGGTTTGTGATTTTAGAAGGTTTGAGTGGCAAATTTTTGTTTGATATGTGTTTTAATCTTATATAGTTGTCAATAGTGAGAAATGAGTTTAAGACACAAGTTCCACTCAGTCAGTGCAGAAATTTAAAATAAGAAAAGGGCCAAAAACCTACTAATCATTAACATTAACACTTCTGCTCGGCTTGATTAAACCTTATCTAAACCAGTTGGAATTTGCTGCATGTATTTTTCTGTTGCCGCACAGAGCACAGTGAATCACAAAAAAAGACCGCTGTGGCCATACTTTAATAGCACCTTTCTTACAATTGGGACTTGTATGATTGGTTTGTGACAGCATGTTACAATATCATGGATATGTGGCTTGCCATTTACAGATAGATGCTCAAGCTAGCAACCTTGCAGGATTAGATTTGGAGAACGGTTTGCCATTGAGTGGTTTTGTTGTCAATAGGTTGAGCCTGACAATTGGCAGAATTAACTTCAACCCTCTGGAACAAGTGTTCTAATTGGTTTATTGCGCTTTCGACTTTTGTCTGGAGATGTCATTTATAGTTGACTCTGCTCAAATCAATAAAATATTATTGATTCATTATTTTTTTCATGCCTAAATTCAGTTTCATTTTTCACCTTTGGTTACAGTTCAATGACCTACAAGAGTGTTACCTGCAAAAGCGACGTCAGTTTGCTAACCAACTGCATATTAAGCAAGAAAGTGATAAAAATGTCATTCATAGAGAGGGTTATAATGCAGGTCTTGCGGATTTTCAGTCTGTACTGAGTACTTTTACCCAATACAGGTATCAATATCAATTTTCAATTCTGCAGTGGATAAGTTGATATTAACACCTTCCATCCCTTTTTCTCTCTTTTTCCTTTCCTCTTTGTAGATGCAATTTATCATCAGTTTTCTTTTTGATTTCTATCTACCAGTCGACTTAGAGTCATTGCTGAGCTGAGGCTTGGAGATCTCTTTCATTCAGCCAATATAGTATCAAGGTGAATAATTTATACTGCATATGAATGTTGGTTATATTGATTTGAAATTGTAGAACAATGTATTTTTCTGTTATGCTGCACATTGCTGTTAAAAATGGAATTGAATATCAAGTTTGTCCATAATAGGATTTGGCACTTTTGTTTAATACTAGTAAAAGTTTCAAATCAAACTGATTTTGATCAGCTTTTCGGAAATCAGTACTTAATTTAACTGAAACTGCTCACTAACATGTGAAGCTCACTAATCAATGATTTGATTCACTTTTTTCTGAACAACTTTTATTTGTTTGTATCTTTTACATATTATTATGTAATCTGGATGTGTAAAATTTGGTACCAAAGTAGAACTATGTAGGGTTAATTATTTATTTGACCCTGTACTGTCACTTTTGTCAGTTTGGAACTTAAAGAATAAAAATTCACAATTAAGCACCTAAACTTACATTCTGTCAATTATTTTGGCTCTTTGGATTAACACCTATAGTCAACTTGTTAATGTGGCATGACCAACCTATAAAATCATGACACATTATAAAAAGGTTAAATCATTGATGGATCCATCGCCATGTTAGAATGAAGAGAAAAGATTTCAAAGAAAGGATTTTTTTATTTTTTTCCAAAAAAGGAAAAATATGAAAAATTTTATAAAAATTACAAAAAATTCAAAATAAAAAGAAAATAAATAAAAGTTGGAAAAAATAAAAAATGTTTAAAAATATGAAAAATACAAAAAACAATTCAAAATTAAAATGCTTAAAATTTTGGGATTTTTAAAAATTCAAAATATTGAAAACTTAAAAAATAAAAAAATTAGGAAATGATTTTTTATAAAAAAAATTAAAATTAATGCTTTAAAAAATTCTAGAAATTTTCTTAAAAAATTCAAAATATTGAAAACTTTTAAAAAATTAAAATGTGATTTTTAAAAAAAATAAAAATTCATAAAAAAAGAAAAATTTTAAAAAAAATGATAAGAGGGAATTATGGAGAGGGGGAGGAAGGGAAGCAAAAGGAGAAGGAGAGGGGATGGGGAAGATGGGTCTTGATCGGCCTAGGTTGGTCGATAGGCACCAACTGCAGCACCCCTTCCCCTCCCTCTCTGTCTCTCCCCAATTTAACTTTTTTTTTTCAAAAATAAAAAATCCAAATAATTTTTTCTGATTTTCCTTTTTATATTTCAATTTTAAAAATGAACTGGCATTTTTTTTGCCATGTGTCATTATTTTATTGGGTGATCTTGCCGCACCAACCAATTGATCGATGATGTTAGTCCTAAGGACCAAAGTGCTTGACATAATATAAGTTCAGGTATCTAATTGCGAATTTTTATTCTCTACTTACCAATATTAAAAAACTGACATATTATAGGGCCAAATGAGTATTTAACCAAACCATATTGTCTAGAATGTATAAATGATCATCAAGCTGAAACTATAAGTAATCATCAAGCTGAAGCTATGTGCTTGTTTTATGGGTCCAACACTCCTCCTTTCCCTTTCCCTTCTTCAAACACTGTCATGTGCTTTTAAGAAAATCATTCATCAACAATAGAGTGGATCAATTTTGTGCCATTTTTTTTCTCTTTACTGCAATTTCTCTCCATGATGATCCTAACAGAGCACATTCTACTTCTAAGTTCTACCAGGCCATGAAGTAGATTTATATAATATTCAATGCATAATATGTTTTGCTTTTCCAAAAGTATAATGATTAATCTGGCAGAACAGCTATAAAGTAAAGCTGCATTATTCATATCTTCACTTTCTTTCCAAGTTCAAATTATGATTTGTATGTATAAATTCCCTTTTGTAACATTTTTCTTCTTTACAAATAGGAATATGATCACAATTACATAGGATTATGTTTTGTACAACAGTCCTTTCTGATAGAAAATGATCCTAAGATCCTGAATGGGTCCTGGTCAGGATCACAAATCCCAAGTTTGTTTAGAAAGAGCAGATTTTTAATTGTATTAATGTCTGCATTTTCTCTGTATGATAATAATTGATAGAGCCCTCATTGGCCGCTGAGCCAAGATCTTGTGCGTTGGAAGTTTGGAAATTGCAATTCACGACCATGGACCAGAATCCAAAATACGTGTATATAGTTATTATGTCTACGAAGAGCTGGCAGTAATCCATGCTACCTCTTGTTAAACTTAAGGAAATTGATGGGGTAATAATCTTAAGTACTATTTATGTGCCTAAAGAGGAGCACAAATGAATATTATTCATGAAAGAAAGTATCTCCAAAATACAGGCATCCCCACCCCCCCACCCCCAACAAATCAGAGGCTGGCCACCATTGTTAGGGATTATCCAGGATCTTCAGAATTCATCTATTTCTCTCAGGAAAGCCTGTTTTCACTTTCATCAAAATATTGAGTTTCTGAAACAAAGCAGTGGGTATTTGCCTTCTGGATTAGGAAGCTTAGTTCTCTGTGAATCTTGTTATTTTTCTTGCAAACAAATCAACTCCTGTGTTTAGTTGCTAAAACTGTGTACATTTGCATGTGTGCATATTTTTTTTATCTTCATTCCTGATTAGGCATGCTGAAAATATTTTGAATGGATCATGGTGATTGCAGCATAGAATTTGATCGCGATGATGAGTTGTTTGCTACTGCTGGAGTGTCTCGACGCATTAAGGTTTTCGATTTCTCTATGGTAAGATCCTGAATTTCTGGCACCTTTGACAATTGGTTTTAGCTGCCATTATCGTTGGCACAATTGACAAAGAGATTGTACTATGGCATACTGCTGTTCTCCCATCCATTTTTTTTTTAAATATATATGCTGGTGTGAGCATGTTCTAGGGGATGGCTTTTCTGTACGTCTGATAACCATTTTTATTCTTGGGTAGTCTTACACCTAATGTGGTTGTTAGCTCTAGTATTGATTTGTAAAAACCTTGTTAAGGAGGCTTGTATTTTGTTTTTTAAATTGGTCATATGATAGCACTGGATCTGCACGTTGACAAAGTTCACAGTTAATAATTTGTTACTTTTCCTTTCAATCTTTAGCTATACCACCTCTCATTGACTGCATTTGTCTACCAGGTCCTAAACGAACCAGAAGATGTACACTGTCCTGTTGTGGAGATGTCCACACGTTCTAAACTTAGTTGCTTGAGTTGGAACAAGTATTCGAAGAATCATATAGCTAGTAGTGATTACGAGGGGATAGTAACCGTGTGGGATGTAACAACTTGTCAGGTAATGAGGAATTGTTATGGTTGACAATATTGTCATATACTTGGACTTTCTTGTTATATTTTTCATATCAAATGGCAGTTTTACGTGCTGATCTCATCCTTATCATTTTGTATTTCAATTATTGTTTTAATCTCTTTGGCAGAGTCTGATGGAATATGAGGAACATGAGAAACGAGCATGGAGTGTCGATTTCTCACGGACGGAACCCTCAATGCTTGTGTCTGGTAGTGATGACTGCAAGGTGTGCTAACATATCCCATATCCTGAACTGAGTGTTCTGTCTTTGCTTAAACGATTTATAATGTGTTATCATTGCATCTTTGATGGAGAGAATGAGGAGATAACCATGCATTATCTCCATGTAGGGCAGGCAATTCATGTTAGCAAGTTTTAATCTTGTTGTGTCAAGGCAAGGGTATAACAGATAAATGGGTCGACACTTACATGATACAATTAATTAATCTTGTCAAGGCTCTTGACATGAACATGATACAATTATACGAGTTAACGACATGACACTGTTAATATGTTTAACTATTATGTCTTGTACACAATACAACATAATTAATCTATTTAAATATGATTAACTTATTAACCTGTTTAAATAGGATTAACATGTTATATGTTTTAAATATTAATAATTTAATGAATAAGTTTAAATGGGTTTGAGTTAGGTGGGTTAACTTGTTAATACGATTAATTAGACTTGTCTAAATGGGTTAGGCAGGTAAACCCACATAAAACACAAAATTCTTGTGGCATAAACGGTTTGATGTGAACATGATTAAAAAAAAGCCAAACCCGCTGAACTCTGGCTTGTATTCATGTATGTTAGTGGGTCATGTTCAAAATTGCCAGATCTATCTCCATCCGTGAGGATTTAAGGTTTGCTGTATGTACTGAATTTTACATTCTTTAATTGGTCTGTTATGATGTATGCTAGACCTAGGAACTGAATGGTGGTTGTTTTGGCGTTTAATATGTAATGTTTGGAAAAATCTACCTTTGCTTTCCAACCTTATGTCCATGTTTTTGACATTTTTATGTTATCCTATATTAAGATTTTAGGTGGCAAAGACAGAATATAATTAGGAAGATAATAGGAACAGTTTCAGCTGTTAATTATTTGGGCTTATGTTTGTGTTGTATGGCTGCATCCTAAAAAAGCTATTAAGCAATATGTAGGCTTGGCCATCTTTGTGCTGTTATTTGTATCCTAGAAATTTACAGCTCCTTTGTCCTTCCACTCAATGACTCATGGCTTATAGAAATGCAGGTGAAATGAACATCAATGTTAAAATGTGAATGTACTTGCCTGGTTGGAAATAGTACAATTTTTATTTCCTGATAGGACAAATGTTACAGTCAAGCACAATGTGCAGTTGTCTACTTCTTCTGTGCCTCAATGTTTAGTACTGATCCACCTGTTTCTTAGGTTTGGTGGATAAGCTCAAATTCATAGTTTTATTTGCTTTCAGCTTTCACCATTAGTGAGGGAAAGTTCATTGTTGACTGGTCATATCATGGATGTGTTTTTTGTTAAAACCAGGTGAAAGTTTGGTGCACAAAGCAGGAGGCCAGCGTTCTTAATATTGACATGAAAGCAAATATATGTTGCGTCAAGTATAATCCTGGATCTAGCAATTACATTGCGGTATGTGCATGGAATTATATATTTTTAAAAATGTGTGCTGTAACTCCTTGCAGTTGATATGATACTTGATCATTTCAGAGCAGTTCTTGTTCTATTCTTGTATGCTAATTGCAGTGCAGTGTGATGAACCATGTCTGTTCTGAAATTCTGATGTAGACGACCATTATTCCTAGTTACTTGTGTCTGCATTTGCTTGTGTGCTGATTCATCAAATATTTTGGATTGCCTTTGGTGATGGGAAAAGCATATTGTGGATTCATTAAAGGCTTGTTTGGTTTTGAAAGAAGTTTTATGCTTTCCTTCAAGTTCTCTGATTTGCTTTTCAAAAATTTTATATAGAAAATGCAACTAATTTTGAGGTTGAAAAATATTCTTTTTGGGAGATGGAAAAGTCAACAAAAAAAGAGAAATATCTTTAGTGTAGTTTGGTTTTAATTTAATGGGAAGGCTAATAGAATTTGAAAACCATCTTTTCTAATTTTTGAAAAACTGAGAAAACGATCATTAGTTGATTCAATTTTAAAATGTATGAAAATTTGTGTTTGGCAAAAAAAGAAACTAGAAATCCTTCTAAAAATGCATTTTCTTTCCTTCTTTTTCTTTGAAATTTTTTAGGAAAATGGGAAGATTTTTCTGAAATTAAATGCACCTTTAATGTTTGTAACTGCATTGAGTAATCCTGGCATAGATTTAATTCTTCAGTATCTTAAGAAAGCTACTTTCCATTCACGAGGCCAGTTTTGAAGAAGTATGTTGAAATTTGAAATCACTTTATATGCAAATTTTCCTTTAGTACTAACTGCTTTTATTAATCTTGCTCGCTTGGGCATTCTAAATTGGTACTATTTCTTTTATGTGGGAAAAAGAACTGAAAACTATGAAACTTTGTGGGCTTATGCAGGTTGGTTCGGCAGACCATCATATCCACTATTATGATTTAAGAAACATCAGTAGTCCACTTCATGTGTTCAGTGGGCACAAGAAAGCTGTTTCGTATGTGAAATTCTTGTCTGAAAATGAACTTGCTTCTGCATCTACAGACAGCACATTGAGGTTATGGGATGTAAAGGAGAATTTGCCAGTGAGTAATATTTTTATATTGATTCAGTATTCCACAATTATGCCTTAACCCCAGATACTTTTTTTCATTTTGCTCTTATTGCTTTAAGTTCAAAAGTTCAAGTCTCTAGATTGATGCATTCAATAATAAGGCTTCTCAAAAAGCAGTGAAACTGGACCAACCACACACCGTGAGAAGTCAGTTTGAGAAATTTATAATGTAACATGTCATGAATAATTTGCTTTATATGCTTGCCTCTTAAACTTCCAAATTTCAGAGTTTCTAAACAAAATTGAACTAATTGAGTTGTGTTAAGCTATTCATAAGTATCCTGTTGCAGTTGAAATACTCGTTTCTTGTTTTATAAATCATACAGAATTTGATACTAGAAATTGAGGACAAGAATTTGAACATTGGAGGAGTTAAGAAAAGGTCTCCAACAATTAAAGATTAGTCCTTGCAGTGTTCATTTGTGATCTTTTTTATCAAAGTGATGTTAATGCTTTTCTTTTTCAAATTTTCGTTTGTTTCATATTGGCTTTTTTTGTTGGGACAAGAGTGGTGAGTGCTGTTCCGAATAGCTTCTATGGTGTTATTATGGAGTCGTAAACTAAAGCAATTTATTTTATGTAATGAATTTTGGAATAGGAAGAGTGTCTTCTGCTTAGATTGATTTAATAAACTAATTGTTTTGTATTTTGGGATCTTTTCATCTAACTCGATACCATCTGGTTCACTTGCAGCTTCATACTTTTAAAGGCCATACGAACGAGAAGAATTTCGTGGGCCTCACTGTAAACAGGGAATATATTGCATGTGGAAGTGAAACAAATGATGTCTATGTGTACCATAAGGTCAGGAACACAACAAACTGATGATCTTCATCTCTTTTAAATTCTTAGTGGAAACAAACTAAAGAGTTGGTGTCGATTTTGCAGGAAATCTCCAAACCCGTAACGTGGCATAGATTTGGTTCACAGGACATGGATGATGCAGATGAAGAAGCTGGATCACACTTCATCAGCGCGGTATGTTGGAAGAGTGATAGCCCTACAATGCTAGCTGCTAACAGCCAGGGAACAATAAAAGTGCTTGTCCTTGCGGCTTGATAAAATTGAAAAAGATTTTAAGAGATGAAAGAGAAAATTAATGGCGATGAATCGGTCACTCCTGCCTTTACATTTTGTTTTGGTATCAATTGTATATATATCAAAAGTGAAAGTTTTTGAGGCCACTGTTCTGAAAATTCTACCGACTGTATGACTCTAATCCCCAGGTGTCTAGCATACTGTAATGGATTCAGCTAATTAAAAGATGAATGACTTAAAATAAACATTTAGCCAATCCTAAGCTGTTATTGGTCTCGAATTTAATCGAGTTAAGTTTTAGATTTTTCAATATTAATGTTGACACGATTAATGATATTGATAACGCCAATCAACATGAAATGTTGTTCACAGGCTGATAAATTTGATTGGGATGTCAAGATATGGTCTCATTATTTGGGACTAATGTACATATATTTAACAAGACGGATGAAAAGAAGAGAAAGAAGTGGGAACTGACTTTTTTCTTCTGTAATTAATTGCAAATCCAAGTCTGGATCGTAAATGTTCATTTCTCAAGCAAACAGTTTTCAATTTCGTTTTGCTCTTCCAAATAAACAAGACTTATTGATAAACCAAAACATGGAAGAATGTTTTACAGGTTTTTTATTTGTTGGTTTTAAATAAGGTTGTAATATCTTAAATCAAATAATATAAAAAGTATTTATTAACGAGTAACAATTATTATTCTTTTTTATCGAGTTTTTAGTTTGGATTCCATAGGATTTTTTTGGCTCCAGTTGGTTCCATTTTGCATGCCCTTCTCATTTCTCGTCAATACGTACTTAATTAATTTGAAACTTAATTTCATAGCATATGTGAAGAAGAATAATTAGCGTTCTCTTCTTCTCTTGGTGCTTTATGATATTCAAAAGGTAAGAACGTACTTATAGTAATTGGAAGATATATAGCAACGTTGGAACTGCAAGAATGTGGCAGAACTAAAAATGAAAAGCAACTAGAATATCAGTGCAGGTAATTAAGTACATATTATTCGAACAACCACATACTTCAATTTCGTAAAGGAGAGGACAAGTTCACACAAAATATATCCGCATAAACGAAACAAACGTTGTAAGCATTAAGTAAACTCAAAAGAGAAAAAAAAAAAAAAAAACAACTCTGAACCCCAGCTAGGCTAAAGAAAGATGAGATCAGATAAAGTTAAAAGGAAGGAGAAGATACGTCTCAAGAGGGATAGAATATCAAGGACTCCCAAGAACCCTTTATGTAACTCTTGTGCTTAGAGTCTCTTGATGATTAAAAAATGACCGAGAGTAATGTCGCCTTGCTTACGGACTTGCAAGGTCAAGAAAA
Source organism: Durio zibethinus (assembly GCF_047325235.1). Taxonomy (NCBI): domain Eukaryota; kingdom Viridiplantae; phylum Streptophyta; class Magnoliopsida; order Malvales; family Malvaceae; genus Durio; species Durio zibethinus. The sequence goes on from NC_143182.1 coordinate 11,120,190, forward strand.
CTCAAACGATCATTGAAAGATTCAAAGAAAAAAAGAAAAAACATAAGAAGAATAAGCTCAGGAGAGATATCGCCAGGGACTCTATAACAAGACATCTACTTTTCTTAAGCTGTGATTTTGACCTGCTGGACGAACTGTGATCAGGTCCTCGACCAAGAGTGCCACTGGCCGTTGTTGAGCCATGGATAGGAGCTTATGGCCCAGAAAGCAAATGAAGAAGGGTTAGGACTTTGGACTGATCAGAAGAAGATGGCTATGGTAGAACAGAGCCACGAAAGATGAGAAAAGGCTCCTTAGCTTTACCTATTTATATACAGTCCCTGACCTGTGTCCCATAAGTTTATCAAAGTAATAACGATGGATTTGATTGATATATCGTTTTCTAACAACACAAAGACAGGATGGATTGATAATAAGTGTTTTTTCTCTTAGTAAATGCTCCCTTTCTTTTTTTCAATGTTCCTTTGACTATATCAATTTTCATAGTTTAAACTTTATTTTTTTTCATTTTTATCAGCACAAAAATTCATTCACTTGCACAAAACTTGCACAAAAAAAATGAAACTTAATCTCAATGTTCCTACTTGCTTAGGTGTAAGTTTAGGGTTAGTCCAAAGATTTTTTTTGCTTAATCAAGATTCAAAAAATATTCTGAAAATAAAATCTTAAATACATATGAGAGTATCTTTTTTAAAATTATTGGAAAAAATTAAGTTGAAATAAATCTTGAGATACTTTGAAACTAATTATAAAATTTAAAAAATTGGAAAAATCATAAATTGGAATTAGTTAGTGTATAAAAAAGTTGGAAAAATAATAAAAAGAAATTAGTTAGTGAATCATAATTTAATTTTGTTGACAATACCGGAAATGACAACTGAGACATGCAACAAGAATTCCTAATGGAGCAAAGCACCACCCAGCAATCAGTATTAATTATTATCTTTCTTATATCTGATATCTCAAAATTCGTCTCTGCCTGCTGGGAAACAGAAAAGAAAGAGAAATAACATAAACAAAACCCTAGGAGCTTAGCTACAAAAGGGACAGTCGCAGCAACGTTCCACTTTATTTGACCGTCCGTTTTGTCCCTCTCTGCATTTTCCAAACTCGTATAAAAAAACAATACAAAGGCAAAGCCAGCCCTAATTCCCATGTCCTATGTATTAACTGCGCAGTCTCAGAATTAGGAGGTTTTGCATTGTTAGGTCAATCTCAGATGGCCCCCTCTTATTTATTACCAATGTCACATGCCCTCTCGGAATCCATTTATGGCCATGCCAGGCAGGGGCAGGAATGTCAAATATATATAAAATATGATACAAAGTTTTTTTTTTTATTTTATTAAATTTAAATATAATTTTTTGTTTAAATTTTAAACTACATAATTTTAATGTATTTTTATATTATATTGTATCATATTTAAAATTATTAGATGTATTATCAAACAATTCTAATTACTTAAATATTTTCGGGTAAGGTCAGATTTTCAGGTTCAATCACGATACATGGCCACAACTAATACGATGGTTCAGCAAGTAGGTTTTAGCTGACCCCTACTTCTTTAATTTTTGTCCTCCCGTGGGGCATCTGTTATTTTGTGCTTGCTATATCAACCTTATACATATATTAAGCCTAAATTTTTATGCAAGGGTGAAGGGTAAAAAAAAAATTACAGTGATTATTAATTGTTTATAAAAAGATAAAAAAAGAAAAGTAGTAGTAGCAGTAAATAGTTGGTAATTAAGTTGGGTCAAGATTAATGTTAATGCAGAGTGTAGTAGGGAGTTGGGGGGGGGGGGGGGGGGGCGCTGCATTGAATGTCTGGCAATGGCAGGTTGAGTTGCTATTTTGATGCTACGAATTCTCAGAGAAGCATGTTGTTGCTGCTGTGTGGAGTTAAAACCCTTTTGCATGCATTGAGCGCACCAATTAAGCCACACCAACCAGCCATTTATGAATTGTCATCATGAGCTTCCGTTCCCACGTCAGGGCTATGTCACCCATTTATTACGAAGGGAAAGGGGGTCCACGTTTGATTTATCCTCGTTCCTTCTCACTGGAAATCCTTCATTTTCATCTGCAAACACCCTGAAATTTGCAGCACTGAAACTGAAATGGTTCAAGGCCAGACCAAGCAAAGTGGCACAAATAGCTAAACCAGGCAACGTAGAAGACTTTTTGTCATGAAAATTCGTATGTATTGCTGGTCTCCTAATTGCAAAGTCATACCATCTCTTTCTCATATATTGGGAAATGGGAACAATGTTCTTAGAGATATTAAATGTTGGGTTTGTGACTCATTTCGGTGAAACTGTCATAGCTGTAAGTTCAGTCTAAGGATTCATTTGGATATAACATTGATCTTACTAAGATTAAAAATAAAATAATAATAGAAATAAGATTAGTCATTATATTGATAAGATTAAAATTAATGATGAATATGCATTTAGATATAAATATAAAGATGAAAATAAAAATATATATTTAATAAAAAAAAATTAAAAACATTAGATTAAAATTTATATAATAAAAATTTTAAATTGTTTGTTAATAATATATCAAATAAATAATTTAAATGATTTATTTATTATATAATTATAAAAATTATTTATTATATTAAATTAATAAAATTACTTGATAAACCTAAAATAAAATATTCAAAATTAAAAAAATAAGAAAAACAAAAGTTAAGTTGTAAAGCTATTTTCGTCCTTTTACTATAAAAAAAAGGTTAGAAATAAAAAAAAATACTTATATATATATAGTAAAAAGGGAGAATCTCCACTAAAACCTTTCCCTTCCATTAAAAATCTCAGACCAATGGCTCCAGACACACTGCTCAGTGTCATCCGAACGTTTCGGTGCCAAATAGAAGAAAAAGCGATGTGTTTGCGTCTCGCACTGGTGGTTCATTCAAATCCAAATGGGCCTAAGACGTTCCATTTTCACACTGATAAATTGCAACCCATTTATTAGTTTTAGGCCTTTAGCCCAAAGCGGTGAGAAAACGTGCTTTCAAAATGGAATCAAGTTTGTGTTTGATAAATGGTTGTGGGCCCAAATTTGAAAACCTATTGGGTTCCATCCAATATAAGCAAGGGCCATTTGGACATGGATTTTGATCAGTTCTGACTGGTCAGTTTAAACAATCATTACCCCAAAGCCCAACCAATTCAAAAGACTATATCTTATTTAAGGGTGTAAATGATACATTAATACTCACAAGTTACTCAGAAGTTACTCAAGTTCGATTCAAATAAAATTCGAATTCGATTCAATTATTATCGAGTTGAGCTCAAGCTCGAATAGCTAGACTCATCGATCAAATCGAGTTCGAGTATTCTTATATTCGGCTCGAGTAGCTCGCGAGCCTAATCAAGCTTTTATATTTAAATATATTTTTATTATTTTAATTAATAAAATATCTCGAATTCGAGTTCAAATTTGAGCACAAATAATCGAATTCTTATCGAGTATACGAATCGAGCTTATTTTTATATATTAATCGAACTTAATCAAGCGAGCTCAAGTAACTCGATTTCGATCACGAATCGAGCTCGAGCTAAGAAAATGAAACTCGACTGAGTTCGAATCAAATATCGAGCTGCGAGTTGAGAGTTGAGTTCAAGCTCGAGCTTTTTGACTATATCGGCTCGACTCGACTCGATTATACCCCTAATCCTACTTAAACAAAATATTAGGTGAAAGAAAAAATAAATTAAAAATATATGAGAAAAAATAAGTGATCAATAAAAGCTAAGTTACGTTAACAATAAAAGTACATGGTTATCTATAACATAATTGTTCTTTTTGTATTTTTCATTTCACCAAATTTCAATATTTTATTCTAAAATAGTATTATCCAAACACTAAAACTATAAGTGCAATGAATGTGTTTGATATACAAAATTATGATATGATACGATAAAATGATATTATGAATAATATTAAATTAAATAATATAATCTTATGTTGTGTATAATATGTGCAAGAATTATGATATAATAATTTATTTATTAGTCAAAATTATTTTTTCTCAAAATTTATATAATTTAAATTATTGATGTAATTTTTAAAGGTATAATAAGATATATAAGTTCAATTTCATAAATTAAAAATAATTATTTTCACTTTGAGAAGATTAAATCATTTTATACTAAGAGGATGATTAATCTACCTTATAATCCTATCATTCTTTAGATATAAACCAAATATAATAAAAGATAATTATCATCTTATCCTATAAATCATCCTATATATCAAACATGATCTATGTATATTACTTTAAATTGATACATTTTAATATTTTTAAAATTACTCATAGAAAACAGTTAGAGAAGACATTTACATGTAAGAAAATATACATCATTAAATTGTACTTAAACATTTATCATATTGAATATTACTAGGTAGATTTGATATTTGAGTATTTATGTTATATTTATTTTGTATGACACGTATAAAATATAAAAATTATCATATCATAATTTATATCAATATATTATATGTGAAATATATATAATTTTTATTTTTTTTATATGTATATATAATTTTTATTAAAATTTTAAACTATATCACTTTTAAATTTTTTTATATCATTTTTATATTTTTTTTAAAAAAACTTATTAAGTTTGTTACTACGTATCAAAAAAAGACACGAATAAAAGAGTTCTCCAAAAAAATTTGGGAAAAACGCTTGAAGGCCTGGCCTTTTGGTTAGAAAAGACGTGGAACTAAGAAAGTCTGACATACGCACGTAAAGTGTTCCCTTAGATAATAAAAACAACAAGATCAATTATGTGGAAGTTAATCCGTTCGGCTTCTGAAAAACTCCGCCGCACAAACAACTGTTATTCAACTTTAAAAAACCCTGCAAACATTGTATTGAAATTAGTGTTCCCTTTGATAAAAGCAAGAAGTCAAACCTTTGTTTGGTAAGCGGAAATATCATTCGACATAACCCTCAAGAAAACTTGAGCAATAATGACTCAATTATTGGTGATCCGTCATCATGTGTCAAAGTCAAACAATTGGCACTCTATTGTTGGATATTACATGACACAAGTGTCAAAGGTTCTGCCCAAACGAAGCACGTAAAGTGGTTCTTTTTCTAACACATTAACACTGCCCATGAATTGAAGCAACCCCTTAAAATTAATCATTGTATATATATATATATATGTCAACGATCTTCAATGGTTGGCCCTTCATTGTTACAATATTAAGTCATGTCATGTCGAATACGACGTTAATGTTGTGATATAAACTCTTCATTGCACACATTTTTATGCGTCAAACTTTGAATGCTTGACGTCAATAGTCGAGTTCATCAAGACATGATATACCATATCAAGTTCACCGACATTGGCTCATCAAGCATAACAGCACGTAAACTTTGATAAGAAGAATATATTTAATCGTTGAAGCAAAGATTTCATTGAGGAATATTGCAGACGTGAAGAAAACTACATGCTTGTTACGAAATAGAATATGGATATTTATGAACCATAAAAAAAATGAACTCAAAAGGTAACTTGTTTTGGTTGCCGGCCTATGAAAATGAACCAACTGAATTGGGGGACCATCAAAGAAATCTTTGAAAACAGTAAAAAAATTAAAAAACAAAAAGAGGTAGGAACTTGGCATGAGATCATTCCGTGATGGGTTAGGACAAGTGTAGCGAGCTAGATCACATAACCTCTCATGGTGGAAATGATAATGATAATCCTTCAACAATTGAGGCTATACATAATTGATTATTATTATTATTTTTGTTAGAAAGAAAGATTTAACAGAGGGGGCCTTTTGCTGTTTCAAACTTAAAATTTTTCTGTGTTGCTTTATTTGAAAATTGATGATAGTGTAATAATAATAATAATAATAATAATAATAATAATAATAATAATAATAATAATAATAACTTAAATATCAAATAACAATGTTGGGTCATAACTTTTATATTATTATTTTATTATTTCAATGATCAATAGCTTGATCCTTATATGAAATTCAATGATCGAGTTTGTTGAGTCAAAGATTGATGTTTAACGTTATCCGCACAAGTAGTTTTCAAAATTATATTCTGTTAAACGTAAAACGGATATAGCGTTTTGAAATTGTCATGGCTTTTTATAAGAAAAATATAGATGTCTCGTTCCCACATCAAAATCATGTACTTTTTAATATTGCGCATGCAATTCCTACTGAAATCAGACTCTTTTTTGTTTTATATTCCATAACTCCAATGTTAATTTTTATAATTTCATGTAAAATTAATTTGAATTTAATAATATATTTATATATCCATCATGTATATAAAATTTCAAATTAATCATATGTTTTTATCATATCAATTAAAAATATTATCTTTAAAAAAAAATCAATTCAAAAGAATAATTAACGACTTCATCTTCTTACATGAAGTTATCTTTTTTTTTTAAATCCATTTTAATGTTGAAGATAATATTTTATGTTGATTCTTGCATAAATGTCAACATTGTGATCAAGAGAATGCATCAACCAATAGCCAAAAAGCAAAAAGGCCCTGTGATTAATTAATTTCCATTTTCTTGAAGTTGCTTTTCTGACTAGTACTACTACTCTTTACGGTTCCCATCGAGTAGCTAGTTGCAGCTCTCAAGTCACCAAAAATTAATAAAAGATTAGTCCCAGATTCCAAGTACATATCGCCTTAACTCAGATGAAACCTAAACCAGCAAAACTCGAAAAAAAAATAGTATTTACACGATTGCTTAACCTAGTTGGTTAACGAGATTAAGCGATGGTATTTAATAAATATAAAATTTTAATTTTAATATTTATAATTTTTTTATTTGTTAGAGGTGAAAAAAAAATAAAAAATTAAGAAATCAAATTGATAAATTGTATTTGATTTGATTCGAATTAAATTATTTTTAATTTGATTCGGATTAATGTTGAATATTAAATATATATTAAGTTTGGATTGAATTTCATATCGAGATGTGAAAAATAAAAAAAAATTAAATCAAATCAAATTATATATTTTTATTAATTTTATATATTTTTTAAATTTTTATAAAATAAAAATAATTATTTTATATATAAATTTATTTAAATATATAAAAAATCTTATTAAAATAGTATATAAAAAATTAAATTAAAAAAGCAATTAACTGAATTAGTAAAATTTGATTTTGATCAAATTCAAAAATAAATTGATTCAAATTTTAATTGAATTTAAAAAATTTATAATATTATATATTATTTTAAAAAATTAAACTGAATTCGATTCGAATAATTATCCTCTTTATTATTCGCAAACTATTGTTTCTTTTATAAAAATAATTAGGATTTACCTGCACTTTTAGTGGTAGGCTTTAGCAGCCTAAAGTTGTGTTTGTAATTTTGTATCAAGTTTTGATCACTTTTACATGCTCTTTGGTGGGTCAGTAGCAGTAGTGGTTTAATTAGTTTCCTATCCCCTATATAATTAAACAGGAATTTTTAGTGGATTGGAACCCGACCCAGATAAAATGTTTTATGGAGGAAGAGCGTTGATTCATCTATTCGTATATTTGTATGTGTCACTTTCCATTCCTGAACTCAACAAAGTTAAAATGACTTGATCTGTAGAAAAACTTTGAATCGTCGGAAGAAAAAATATTATCATGTTTAAAGATTGAAAAGCAGTCCGACTAGAGTAGTTTGGATTGAGAGGACTTAAAAAAGTATTAAATCCGTCGAATAAATTAAAAACCCGTTTAAAAACGGGTTAAAATTTATTTCCAACATTTAAGGTTCGAGTTTGTACGATTTAATTTTTCGATTATATATTATTACAAAAATTTGAGGAATCGGAAACAATTGAGATTTGAAGATCGTCCCCAAAAGCTGAAAAATCATTCCAGTCATCCTCTAAAATCGCGTTTCTGAAAATTTTTAACGACGAGTGTTGACAAATCGTCCCTGCAACTCAGAATGACATTCGACAATAGTTCCGAAACTCATAAAAGAGTGTGGAACTTTATGGAGACGTTTTTCGTCCCTAAATTACTATTATTTGAAGACTATTGACGTCTCCATACAAAATTTTGTGGATTACATATGTCTCCAAAAATGCCACGGGATTAGGTCAGCAACAAATTTAAGATTTTTTTCCGAGATATTTATTTATAATATAAATAAAAAATTATCAAGGAGTTTGTTAATTTATCAATGAAAAGAATGTCAAAAAACTTTTTCTCTTTCAAAATTTTTATGTTCCAATTTTAAAAAATGTCATAAATATCTTACTTTACCGTTTCGACACGTCATTGGACTTGGTCATATTTGTCATGAAGATTTTTCTTTTAGGACGTGCTTGACATATTGGAGGCTACTACTATCCCAAAAAATAGCATGTGGTTTGTCGGAGCTGATGGATTTGAACAAGCATACGCGTTCCTATACCATTTTTAAGTCCAATTTAGTTTATAGACAATCAGTGACCGATTTTAATATCTGATTTTGAGATGATCAATTAAAATTATATGTTTTTATTTGTTATGTTATTAAAATTTGAGAGTTAATATTAGATATAATACATGTTCAATAAAAACATATTAATTTATAAGTTTTCTTTATTTTTAGACCGTCTAATTTTTATATTCACATTTATTATATATATGTATCAAACACAAATATTTCAAAAAAAAAAAAGGAGATTGGAATCAAATAACATAATTTATTTGAAATTTTATCAAACAGAAAAAACGAAAAAGGTCATAAAGATATGAGAAAATAACTATTGGCTAAATATATAGACATATATATATATATGGTATTTGGTTGAAAAGTTGTAATTTTATTGAGAAAATGAGAAAGTTAATTTTTTATTTTAAAGTTTACATGAATATAACTTAATATTTATTACAAATTTATTGTTTTTACGAGTTTTTGAATAATGATTGTGGATATAATAATTAGACAAATAATAATGTAATTTTAATTTCTCATAAATTATAATGTTTACATTATAATTAAAAATTAAAAATAAAATTAACGAATAATAATTTTAATATGAACACTAATTAAATTAAATTTAAATATATAATATAAGTATACTATACATTATAATATATTTTTTAAAACGTTGAGAAGCTCTAAAAATAATTGTTTATGCAATTATCCTTAATTGTCTGTTCATATAAAAAGCATATCATGCTATTATAGGAAAAAATAAAAAAAAATGTTAGGATCAGTTTTTTTTTTTTTTTGAATAATAAATTATGAAATTTTAAACAATTAAGAATTTAATTATCAAGAGTTGCTAGTTTTAATTTTACAAGCTGTCAGTTATTATGACTAGCCACGGAAAGGGTAACGAGAAAGAGGCCTTTTTGGCACACTTTTTGCGCATTGATGTGGCGTTGGATTTGCACAAAGGTACTGAGTTGGGAAAATACGTGGCGCACGGGTCTCGCATTCCAGCTCTAACATCACTAACTGTATCACTATTCAACATTTTTTTTATTTAATAATAAAAATTCTTGAATTTTATTTGGTATTTTTTTCTGTTAATTTAAATAATTTATTTATGTTGAGTATAATAAATTTATAATTTAATATATTCAAACTCAAATAATAAAAAAAAAACTTTTTTTTTTAATCATTTAAAGTAACCATCCTTGGATCCATCTCTCCCTTTCTCTCTTTTGTCTCTCTTTCCCATGCAATAGCATATTCTTCAGAATGTACTCTTTATTCCCCTTCTACTTCTCAAATATTTATGTATTGTCTGCCCATTTTCGTTTCTTTATTGCTCTTTTCACTATCTGATTTGGATGTCAAAAGCTTATTATTTTATTTCATTTACTATTTTCGTATTTGGTGTTCTATAAAATAAAACAACCTTTCTTTTTCATACTGAGTATTGGTCCATAGCTTCATTTGATTTCAATATCATGGTGATAATTAGAGAAAAATTTTGTGACTTATTCCATGTTGCATAATTAAAAAAAAAAAAGAAAAATTATTTCTGTCACCTAAATTTTGTGCTTTGTTTAATTTAATCTGACAATGACTAGACATTCATTGATTTTTTTCGGATACAACGTGTATTGATAAAATAAATATCTTGCTAAAGGTTAAATCTCAAACACGTAAATGTTTTTTTTTTTTTTTTTTTTTTTTTTCAAACTAAAACTTATAAAGCAAACAAACTCTATTAAATTTGTTTGACATATTGAAAAAAAAATTTTAGATTAAAAGTTCATGGAGTGGTGAAATTGAAATAATGATAATGATGAGATTAAATATTATAGTAATAAAATTAAAATTAACATTGTTGATTATAACATTTGATTTTTTTTTTATTTTACATTAAAATAGTTAATTATCCAGTTTGAAATTAGAAGGGTTTAGGATTTTACAGGTGGATTCATATTATTTATAATTATTTATAATATTATATTTAATTAATTATAATAAAAAATTATGTGAAGATTCATCAAGCTTTACATAATTTTTTTTAATAAATATCATGTAATGTTAAAATATAATTGAATAAATTTACAAGAATAACTGTAAATGATATAGTTTTTACACATACCATAAAATTCAAATTAAGCTTAAATAATTAAATTACATTGGAAACAAATTTATTTCTTCTGTTTTAATTTTTAAAAATAAATTTATAAATTAAATACTGAATTTAACACCAAGGAAAGTTTTTTACTTTTTTTTTTCAATATTTTTTATATATGAAAAATCCACTAATCTTTGATATAAAAAATGGAACATTTTCAACCAATAAAGCAACCGATGTTCTTCCATGCCGTCCCAATCTTCTATTTCTTTTTGTACTAAAATTTCTCACTTTAAAAAAATGAAAAGTCCGGATGTATAAATAAAACCATGTTCATCTCCAATCTCCATCTTCCTTTAACTCCCTCTCCCTCCACTTTTAACCAACGGCTTCCCCACCCCCAGTTTTCACACTGATATTACCATAGATTTTTTTCTCTCTTTTTAACTGTGATCACCCTGCAGCCCGAGTCAGAATCGTCCCTTACCCCCAAAAAGCACATACACTTTGATCCCAACGCTCTCTTACTCTCTCTTTTTCTTTCTCTTTCTCTTTCTTGTAACTATATATTTTCTTTTTATTTTTTTTTTCAATCATGAAAGAAGACACTAAAACCAAACTAACCCAAAACCAACAAGGGAGCCAAGAGATGTGCAGAACCATAGAAGTTGTTGCCACCGTTGACCACGTCGATATGTCGCCTCCGGTCATGTCCCCGGTGGTGGTTTCTTCCAACACTGGTGATGACCTTAACTTGATTCCTCCATTGAACTTTGCTATGGTTGACAATGGCATCTTCAGGTCCGGTTTCCCTGGCTCTGCCAACTTCTCTTTTCTCCAAACACTTAACCTCAGCTCCATTATGTAAGAACAAAGTTTCTGCCATTTTTTTTAATATAAGTTAATGTTTTTACATGCAAATTTTTGTACTTTGAGTTAAAGAGTTTTTTTTTTTTTTTGGTTTTTTTGTTCGTTCGTTTGTTTGCTTTTCTTTTCTTTTTTCTTTTTTTTTTTTTATGTTAGATATCTGTGTCCGGAGCCGTACCCAGAAGCCAACATCGAGTTTTTAAAGTCCAATGGAATCAGGCTTTTTCAGTTTGGAATTGAAGGTTATAAGGTAACCTTTTTTTCTTTTTCTCTTTCAAAATTGGTTACTTTTATTAACCAGATCAGGTTCTTAAAATTTGTTTTGCTGTTGAAATCACATGTGATTGGCCTCGTTCCTTATGTTTTTGGGGCCTTCAATTTGATGATGATCTTGACCATATAATTGCCAAATTTAGTCATTCAGGTGATATATTATATTTTAAAAACCTGGAATCTATCATTAGCAGGATAAGGTAATTATGGTGCTATGCTTGGAGTATCATAAACACTAATGAAGGGCCGGAACTATTAGGGGGATTGATTGGATCTTAATCATGTTAGGTGTACTTTTATCATCCACTGTAATATGAGGTTCTAGTTCATAAATTGATTCTCATTTAATTCTTCAAACTTCTGAGAATGAGCCTATGTTAATTGTTGAGGATTTTTTTTTTCAATTTGCAACACTGCTTTTAGTCCAAAAACTTTTGCTTGTCTAATTATTGCAGTTTGTTAATTATTTTATGCTTATGAATGCTTGGCGCTTTGATTTGTATTAGGCTTATTTGATTTGTTACATGTGATGGTTCTTTTTATGTCGACATGCATTTCACAAAAAGTACAAGAAGTTCCATTTTGGTATCAGAGTTAATCATAAGAAGTGGAATCGAGCAGGTGGCTGACATGTCAATTGTTTTGTTCTGAATTCTTGCTCTTTTTAATTTTCAATTCCTAAAAGAATAGTTGATAATGCAATCTCTTCTTTTCTCTTTCCAATAAATTTAACTGTCTTAGATTATGTGGAAAATATAGTTGATGCTTTAGCACTAAAATTTCTAATTAAAGGTTCTTTTTAGCTGTGCCTAGTTATAGGTCTCAAAGATGGATTTGTATATTACCATGCTTTTCCATAAAATCGTCATATCTTGCTCAATTCAAGAAACTTTGGATTCTTTCTTTCAAATTCAGTTGTCTAGAACTGAGGTTAGGGGAAACACGTGATGACATCAAGTTAGGTGTGGCAAGCGCATTTTGTTTGTCTTCTTGTTAACGGTAGTCACCATTATGAAAGCTATCTAAGCAAGTAGTTTCAGCTGACTCAGAAGTTTTGTATTCCTTCTGAATTTGGCGGTAATATTTGACTACATTGCACTTATTTCAGATAGTGGTAACAAAGTAGCCCCTGTTCATCCTAAAATCATTGTTGCAATTCTTAAAATCAGAAGATTACTAGCTAATCTTAGCATGATATGTAAGCATATTTATTGTGGTCTATAGATGTTGTTAATTTCATGTGCTAGATGTGTTTACATGGAATCTGCTTATGATTATTTTATGATGTGAGGTCTTCCAGACAAATACTCCAACGATAAATTCCTTCATCATATTCTGTTAAACTTGTTTGGGGTCAAAATATTTATTTGAAAGTGATAGAACCTTTTTGTTCCAAGCAACATCTATTCCATTTATATTTTGAGACTGAAATTGTTTATAGTTAAAACTTATCTATTTGATGATGACACATGGTTATATTTATTGTCATGAGATTGAATTCTCTGGTGAAATTTGAGTGAAGTAACCATACTTAGGCTCCGAATTGAATCATTTCAAAGTCCAACCTCAATCCATGATAAATTGAACCTCTAGGAACTAATAACACCTCATGTTACCTGTTCAGTTTATATTAATTTCAATTTTAGAAAATGCAAACATGAAGTACTAATTGCGATTTGAATTATTTTGTGGGGTTGGAATGTACAGGCAATATTTTGAGTAAGAAGCCAGAAAAAAAAAAAATACTATAGAGAAGAAATAAGCTAATAGATATCCTGTTGTATATTCACCCTTATTTTCTAATTCATTTTTCCCATATCATCGTGCTTTTTGGTGTTGGTGATTTGTTTGAGCATGCAACAGTAGTTGTAGCATGTGTTAAATATTTTTATTTCTTTTACTAAGTTTCAAATAAATCCTGGTAACTAATGATAGACTCCTTGTCTTCCTTATGATGTTGTCCCTCCTGCTTGGATCTGTGTAAGATAATTTCTCAAAATTACTCTTTTGCTTGTCTGTTATACCCTATTACCCTTTATAACTAACATAGAAAGGTCATAATTTGCAAAAGAAAAAAAAAAAAAAAACTTTTCAATGCTCTAGATTTAAAATTTTGAATAGAGTTTGTCTTTAAGGCAACAATTATTGACCACCTTGATGGGCAAAACGACCACGGAATGAGGCTAAGTGCTCAGACCCTCGTTTATCATTATTGTTGTAGCATGTTTCTTTATATCCTTATTTTTTGGTTAACTGTCTTAACGTATTGGTATCTGATTTAATATGTTTTTTTACCTTTTGTTATTGCAAGATTGGTGGCCAAAGATCTATGTGTTTTGGATTTTGATTTTCTGAACTTGTTAAGATTCTATTTGCTTTACATTTTACTTTATAGTTTATGGACATATACCGTCAATATATTCTTGTCTTTATCTCTAGTTGGTTCTTGGTAAAACTTGTTCAGCTGCTTAATTTTTTCATTCACTCTGCCATCTATATAGTTCTTTCTCTCAGTCCTTTCACTTTCTATCATCTCCAGTGTTTTCTTTTCCATGTCTTCTATGTACATAATCTACATTCATATATGGAAAATCTTGCCTTACATCAATTGATTGCAATTTTAATTGGCATTGCATGTCAATTCTTTATGAAAAGGCAGTAAGTGCCTTCTAGATATATTTGTACCTCTTCTTCCAGAGTCATCTCTCATTTCATAGCATTTTTTTGGCCATTCTTTTGTTAGCACATTTTCCCTTGCATCATTTTTGGATTGGGGTGTCATTACAGAATTTGGAGAAATGAATTCCCAACCTAAATTCATCAAGGCCCAGGGAAGTTGCTGTGGCTTTCTTAGGAAGAATATGGGTGCAGCATTAATAATTTCAAAACAAATCTCAAGAAAAAATCTGAAATTTCGGTTGTCAGAATCATAATTCTCGAGCCTATGATAAACATATACACATTTATAACAGCTTCACAAACTTAAAATTAAGTCCACAAAAGTGCTACCTTAAATGTCCTCCATCAGTTTGCTCCTTGTCAAATCAGCTGGTTTCTATGTTCCCTAATTTCTCCATGTGAAGAATGCCCTTATTATTCAATGAAGAATATATGAGCATAAATTTCTATGCTGGTTTGACTATTTGGAGTTTCATAATAGTGACTCATTTGTCACAATCATAATAGAGATAAATATTGATTATAGAGAATTTAATTCTACCAAAAGTCTGGCATAACTCTTGACTTATTTCCAAATGGGTATAATGTCGGAATCATGTCAATGAATCTCCTTGGTGTGCCAGAAGAAACTAAAATTTTACTGATTTTGATCCTTGAATGAAATAAAGATAATTGCTCGAGAAAGATGGTAAAATGATATATTGCTGTGTGAGCTTGACATAACTGTTGGCAAAGAGTAAGTTGGTATCATCACACGTATACTGGAGATTGCAGAAACTGCAATAGCTGGCTTGCTCGTAGATGATTAAATAAAGTGCCATGTAATGTATGGTCTATTATAAATGTGATGATTTAAAGTGATAGAGATGTCTAAGGTTCATGTCGTATGGATTGTAAGTGTATTGTATATATAAGCTCCTTTCTTTGAGCTTTTGAAGTAACTAGTAGCAGTGTTGTATTTCTATAACTGAATGTAGGATCATTGTTAGGTCTTTGACAATAGGGATGCCATTTATTTTCTATCCACCACCAGTTAAATATTGAAAAGCTTAAGTTCTAACATACTATACATGCTATACATTGAAAGAAGTTTATTACTACTTTGAAATGATATCTTATGTTAGAAACTAATATACATATTTCATCCAGGAGCCATTTGTAAATATTCCAGAGGATACAATTCGTGAAGCTCTAAAAGTTGTCCTTGGTACTACAAGCTTTTAACACTATTACACTTCATCTCCGGCTAACTAGATTTGGTTGATTATTTTTAATAATTTAATTTTGCCTCTCTACAATGCAGATGCAAGGAATCACCCAGTTCTAATTCACTGTAAACGAGGGAAGGTATGTGCATGTTGGTTCTATTATTTCATATCTGAGTATGACAAGTCAATACCTTCTGAGTTTTATGATGTTGCTTTGTTCTTGTATTTCCAGCATCGAACTGGCTGTCTGGTTGGATGCCTAAGAAAATTGCAAAGATGGTGTTTGTCATCTGTCTTTGATGAGTATCAAAGGTTTGCAGCTGCAAAAGCTAGAGTTTCTGATCAGAGGTTTATGGAGTTGTTTGATGTTTCTAGCTTAAAGCATCTGCCAATGTCATTTTCTTGCTCGAAGAAGTGAACCACCGCATATTGAATGGCTTTTGGTTTCTTTCATTTGCAGAGAAGAATGATAGGTCCTGCATCAGAATAAGTAGGAAAAGGTGATGAGTTCCTGAGTTGCATTTTGGTGGTAAAGGAATTATTCTTCTTTTTCCTTTTCGTGAACAATAAAAGGCATACATAGTAGCAATGTCCTGTTGTGATGTTCAGATCTCCCTCCCCATCCCTTTCTTCATGTTTTTCTTTTCTTCTCTACTTCTTTTACTCAGAAGCTTCTCTGCTTGCCATGGCGGATGCAACAATTATCCAAGTAGATATATCCATGTCCTTAGACAATTCTTACTGTGAACAAGAATCAAGATTTCAGCTATTCTCCTGCCAAGTTGTTTCTGCCTATGATTATAGGCAAGGCGGCTAGAAAGGCAATGTATATGCATGATTCTAGTTGGCTATTCCATTATCAATCATATAGAAAAATAAATCAGTCCTTCGGAAATA
Source organism: Durio zibethinus (assembly GCF_047325235.1). Classification (NCBI taxonomy): domain Eukaryota; kingdom Viridiplantae; phylum Streptophyta; class Magnoliopsida; order Malvales; family Malvaceae; genus Durio; species Durio zibethinus. The sequence continues at coordinate 11,136,663 of NC_143182.1, forward strand.
TTTTCCTTCGCAGAGTTACCTCTTTGTTTTATCTCTTTTCTACCCCATTTAGTAATTATGTATAACATCCTGCAAGTAGGTATCAAAACGACCCAAAAAAAAAAAAAATGATCAGTCCTGGTGATATTTATCAAATTCCATGTCTAGTTTGATTATCATGCTAATATGGAAGTGTTGACCAAGGTGAGTTATAATTATAATATAGATTAATATAATTAAATAACTTTAGTAGTTTCTATAATAATGAAATTAAAATAATCATTGTAATACTAAATTAAATTGAAAATGTAAATATAAGTTCAAAAAGTAAATAAATAAAACATAAATATTAAAGTAAAGCTCCAATAGAAAATAATTATTCCCATCTAGAGTATGATATAGTTAAAGTTGAAGGGATTGAAAATTAAAAAAATAATAAAATATGAAAAAAAAAAGATTTTAGTTTTCAAATTAATGAAATAAATCTTAAGTGATTAAATATAACTTTTTAAATTACAATAATATAGTTTATTCCACCCTTAGTTACCAAAAGAGTCTTTTTAATATACCTTAAAATTAAAGTATTTAGATATAAAAAAAATAAAAAATTTAACTTTGAACTTTACAAAAAAAAAAAAAAAGCGTTCATTATGATATAAAGAAGTAACATTCCAAATTTAAAAAGTTTTACATTAGATGATTTCATTTTATTTTATGTAAAAACCATAGATTTTGTTTAATAGAAGTCCAATAATAAAAAGTCTAATAGCAAAAAAATTATTTAAATTAAAATTTACATAAAAATTTATTTAAAATATTTTAATCAATCCCTTTGAGCATTTTTGAAAGTCACAATTATATACATATATATATATTTATATGTATATGATAACTTCTTTTACTGTTATATCTTTGTCATTGCTTTTAATTATTTATTTTAGTAATCATTTGCAATATTGGGTTAAACTATCTTATTTAGTATATTGCAAGTAGGCATAAGCATGTTAATCTTGTGGTTTATTGTTGAGGATGGAAAATTTTTGGTTGAAAATAGTGTTATAAAAGTGTGTTGAGAAAAATATAATTTAAAAATTTTAAGTATTCAGCATTGCTATTAAAAAGTGATTTGATGAATTGAAATGTTTAAAAGATATGCATAAAATAATAAAAATTTAGATTTAACAAATATATATATATATATATAAAATTAGAGATATAAGAATAATAAAATGATTTTACTCACAAAATTTAGGTTGAATGCAAAAACAGCAATTTTTTTTAACATTGAAATTGGATAAAATAAAAGTAGTTTTTTAATGTAAAAATCATTTTCAACCTTAAGACTAAATTAATCCTATATCAAATATATTCTAAGGTCATGTTTGATATATAAGATGATAATCATCTTATATTATATTTGATTTATATGAATAGGATTACAAGAAGAATTAATCATCTTCTTGATATAAAATGATTCAATCCTCTCAAAGTGAAGAGAATTATTTTCACTAAAATTTACAAGTCCTATTATTCTTTTAAAAATTACATTAATAATTTAAATTGTATAAATTTTGAAGAAATTTTTTTTTTTTTGTTTAGGCAAAGATCTTACAAGAGAAATAGGGATGGTTAGATTGTACGTTAATATTATCCTATCCTATTTATAATTTTGACCAATAAATAAATGATTTTATTTTAATCTTTTTACAAATCAAATATAAGATGGAATGATATTATTTAATTTAATCTTATTTATAATTTTATTTTATCTTATTCTATTATAATTTTGTATCCCAAACACATCCTAAGGACATAAGATTTTCTTGATGAATTTAATTTTCATCATAGATTTATTAGAAAAATTAACAATAGTAATTAAATGCTCTATAGGATAAGAGCTTGTTCAGTTTTTCTTCTTCAATCAATAACAAAAGTAATGATGACTTACGAATTGATAAAGATAATGGCTAAGGTTTTGAAATTTCCTATATTATTTACAGAAATTTCTCAATTTAATGGTTTCTCTTTCCATGTGAGAGTTTGAAACAAAACAAGCATTGACAAAGAAACGGAACATCAGGAATTTGTCTCTTCTTAGGCTTCTAAAGAGCAAAGGCAGTACTCATGGGGGATTCATCGATCCTATATGCACCTTATGGCTCTTGGCAGGACTAGGGACTAATCTTCGGCCATCATAATCCAAAGATAATCCTCCAGGGCCGCCATCTCTCATCTCCCTAATCCATGAAAGTAACATCATCACCTTCATTTGGTTTTCCTAGTGTCATATCAGCTTCATGGTTCACCCAATGTACTCCCCCAGTTCTTTTATTCCATGTTGTTTTCTTTACAAAGCTATTCCCAGGAACTATCTTTTGTTTAGGGCCATCATTAGAGGTATAACGCCCGTACGAGATATAGTTTTACTTGGACAAGAAGTTGTCGAAAACAACATTGCTCCAACTCTATATCTTTTATGAAGTGCTTTATAGTCAAGACATAATCCGATGAAAGTAGAAGAACAGAGGCTGTTGCATTACATCCCAAGATAATTTGTTGTCCACCCTTCAAGTCTTCAACCTCAGCCTTTTGAGGTTAAAGGACCGAGCCTTAATTTGATCGACTACCATTGTGTTCCCTGTTGTATCTGCCAGCAACACATGGTCTGGTTCAAAGTTTGAGTTTTGTCCTACTCTGTTGGAGCCCACACGTTGGGTACTTTAAACTTCACAGACAACATTTTGCAGAGACCTGCAAACAAATTTAACACCTTGTCTGAAATGCTACACTTAGATTTCTTCTCAGAGTCTCAGTCTTATACAAGTTCTATATGGGGTACTACAAGCCTGGGGGGTTAGCAACCCTTACTTTTATCCTGTTCCCCCCTACTTGAAACTCATGGCTTCGCCCCTGGTGGCAACCCTTGGTGAAGGCTAGCCCTGCCATCTACCAGCATTAAGTAGGCCTGCTTCCTTCGGCTGTTGTTTTATGTGTTTTCAGAATCATGGATAACTAACTTTTCCATTCATTTTAGCCTAAAATGATTGTCATTCTTAGCATCAGACCTTTATTTGGAATGCAAAACCAACTGATTATAGAATGTCACTTATTCAAATACTCTAATAGAAACTGAATAGACCAGATTCCTTTACTCATGTTTGCTAATCAAATGACCTGTAAAAGGCTTAAACTACATCAAATTAATATCATGATCTTGATCTTGATCCTGGAGGTTGAATCTAGATTTGGATCAGTCAACTGTTCCTCATAATCCACTCACCAAATTTCTGTACAAATGCAACCATCACAATACAGAAAACACGAGCTAATCTGTTGTAAGTTGGCCCCAAAATACAATTATAACCAAATATTTTTGTTTAGTAACAGTCTTTGAATTCTCTTGGAACAAACAATTATCTGTAAACTTTGATCTTGGATGGTGTGATGTCCTACCTCACTTTTCATGAATAAAAAAGTTAATGGTCTACATTCTGTGACGTGGCACAAAAAAAAAGGAGGAAAAAATGAAAAAAATTCTCAAGTTGCCATATTAACCGATATATATTAGACAAAACATGCCCCTTTGCTTTAGTTTCCCTAAATTATCTTCCTTTGTGGCTCCAAGGAGAATTGAAGATGCATTGAACCCGTTCTAAATTTCTGTAAGATCCATTCCTTTAGCATGCAAGATCCACCATAATTGCTTTTGCAAAAGAAGACAATGAAACTTCATCCTACATTGTCCTACATTCCATTTGCAGCAAATTAAGATAAGCCGATTGAGAGGCTTTTCTGATTCACAAAAAGTGGTTTAATACGTTTATTTATTTCATTTGTCACTGCAGCTACCCCCATTATTATCATTAAAAATGAAAAAGGATGTTTTATCTTTTACGGATTATTTGTTTATTCTTCTTTTACATTCTCATTATAACTGCTCCACTTTGATTAATTAGTTGAATGCGTAAGTGGATTATAACTATAATGTCACCATCTTAAAAGAATTTCTCTTTGATGAAATGATGATGATTTTCTTCCATCATTCATGACATTTTTATTCTAAGAAATGGTTTAAAATTGATTTCGAGTCTGACAAAGTTTTCATCTTGCATGCTCACCGAACTAATAGAAAGAATAAGTTCAAGTCTACTGTAAAAACTTCCACATATAGCAGACAGTTGGGACATATTGGTCATCTCAGTGTTGCATTTGAAGGTAACTTGGGAAAAAAAGAAGCACTGATCATTCTTTAAATGGTCTTTCTGACGAGCACTAGAGGTGCATGTGGGTTCGTTTTGGAAATTAATTTATTTGTTTTGCTTGTTTGGAAACAGATAAATCTGTCGTGGTTAATTAGTTGTCCTACCACGAAATTATTTAATAATATACCATGTTGTATTATTAGTGCTGCACTCATCATATGTTGATAATAACTTATTCTAATTCATTAAAGGAACTTATTCATGATCTTGGTTAATAACTTTCCTGTTACAAGATTTTTTAAGGTTTTAGCCGCCAGCCTTTGTGAATTAATTACTATATGCCCATTCATGGGAATAATTTGATTTAATAAAACATTTGGTTTCTGTCATAAATAAAGGCAAAAGTACTTTTCTCACAAAGAGGTAACATTTAACTAATAAATAAAGTCATCTAAGATAAGGAAGAGATCTTGAAATATCAAAGTCTTTTGAGTTCAAATTTTATTATGTGCAAGTTTGATCCAACTTTAATTGTATTGGATTTGTTCCGCTACATGTTTATTTAACTACTTTTATATGTAATTTTCATTAACAAACCTAATTAACAAAAGGGTTTATCTTATTTATAGTTCTATACTAAACAAAAAGTCAGATTATGGATTGGCAGCAGTGAATTTGTTCCTTACATGATCCTTTATATCTCTAGGATTGAACCTGATTATTGTAATTAAAAATTAAATACTCTATCAACATATCACAGCAAAATTAGCTCTTTCCCTTTTATATCTCACTGTAGGCAAAATAATTGTAACATGTGAGGTTTGAACATAAAATGCTGCAGCTTTTCCAGACGTCCATATTGCCTCTAACTACTTGAAACTGATCTCAAACATATTTCAAGGTATAACTACTTTTCTTGTAATTATACCACTAAAATACTGAAGAAAAATAGCCAATGACGCAATAATTTGATACTGATCTCCTTGCTAATTGAATATAGAAGTCAGTTTTGAGGTTAGGTATTCTGGCAGAGCAAGAAAAACAACAAGCTGTTTATTCATGTGATCATTTTATATCTTCTTGTTCTGCCTTTTCTACTTCTGCGGCTATGTTTTGATTTTCTATGCTTCTTCCACTTCTTTTGGAAAGATTTTAGGACCACAAGCCCACAATTGATGAAGTCTATATAGAAAATCAGCATATCTAATGCATGGGATTATGAACTTATAAATTGAAGTCAAAGAGGTTGATAAATCATGCAAATGACCATTCTTTTTTAAGTACTTTTTTTATAGGAATTGTTTTTTTTTTCTTCTATGAAGAGATCATGAGATCCACCCACAACATTAAAAAAATAAAAGAGAAAAACAGTGAGACAAATCCCTTTTAGTACATAACAATAAAATATTATAGTAGAATAGAAATTGTTGTTGCTGTTTACAGTAATATATCAACACACACCTACAGTAAGCTTTGACTTCTTTTTTTTTTTTTTTTTCCCTTTTCTCCATCAAGTCAAAACGAAGCTCTAGAATTTTAAGCTGTTGCAATGGGAAAAGTTGTTTCCCTGGCTTTCATGGCTTCAAATCTTGGTTCCTTGGCCTGGAATTTCAGTCCAGCATAAAGCTTCATGTAGTCTTCAAACACAAATTTGGGGTACAATTGTTTCTTCTCCTCTGCTTCTTTCTCCACCAGAGCTGGTGCAGGGTAGATAAGGGCATCCCTGCCAGGGTTGTAGAATGAAGCTATTGACATGCGAGCTCCGTCAGTTTGGGCAAGCACTCTGTGCTCCACACTCTTGTATTTGCCATTGGTGATCACCTGTATGTTTAAGGATTTAGAATTTGATGTCTAACTTTCCTTTCTAAAAGCACTGAGCTAAAAGCAAATTGTAAAGATTTAGAGTGCATACCTCGAGCTGATCCCCAAGGTTGATTACAATGGAGTGGCGCATGGGTGGAACATCGATCCATTCCCCGTCTTTAAGAAGCTGGAGGCCGCTCACTTTAGGGTCTTGCAAGAGAAGGATGATGCCACCTGCATCTGTATGGGCTCTGAGTCCCTTGATTTTGGCTGGGGTTGGGCATGGTGGGTAGTTGCTAACTTTGGAGCCAAAGGTTGGACCTCTTGCCCCATAGAAGGCCTTTTTCAGGTATCCTTTCTCTAGTCCAAGGTTCTCACACAACAGGTCTAGGAGCTCCTCCGCTAGTTTCTCCAATTTCAGTACAAATTCTTTCATCACCTTCCTGCATTTTTGTTTACTTGGACCAAGTATCAGGACTTGCAAGTTTTCAAAACAATGACAAAGTGGGAAAAATTTATTGCAGTAAGTAATTGTTGGTATTATTCTAAAAGCCAATGATGGTCAAATCATTCAATATTATATTCATTGGTCAAGAAAGAGAGGACAGCATTAACCAATTATGCTGACAGCCCTGGGAAAGAAATTTAGTGGGAAAAGTTATTGTTGTCCAAATAAGCACCATTAAGAGGGGACTAATTTATTTATTTTTATTGAATTTAGAACATCTGACTTCATTTTGAAACTTGTAATTTACTCCTTCTGTACCTGTATTCATCAGTGAGATCTGGAATTTCAGCCATGTTTGATTCAGGGAGATGGCGCAAGAAGAATGTACTCTCCCAATCCATATCAGTCACCTCTGCCTGGGGACCCTCCAGGGCCTTGCTTGCTACCAGTTCCTTAAACCTCTGCTCCATGCATTTCTTGTAATGCTCTTTTGTCAATCTTTCAACAGTGTCCAGAAAATCATGGGGAATCCCATGGTTCAGCAGCTGGAAGAAATGAAGAAATAACCGTATCAGTAAAATATAAAGGAGAAAGGTAGAGGAGAATAGAGTATAGTACATAGCTGCATAGCTAAGCTTTTGATACCTCAAAGAAGCCCCAGTTCTCAGAGGCATCCTTGATTTTCTCCATGGTTGCTGCCCTCTCCTCACCATTAAGCTTGTCCATGTAGATCACTGGGAAAGTTGCCATTTCTCTTAGCACTCTTTTCTTTTTCTTTCCTAAAAATCTCTCAAAGTCTTCACTCGCTTGCTTTGGGTGTTACGCAAAAGTTTAGATTTCCGGATTGCAAAGTGGAAGCTAGGAGTGGTGGTATTTATAGAAGTTCCAAGTGGAGGGTTTGGGGGTCAGGCAAATTATGTAGTTAAAAATTAACAAAAAAAAAAAAAAAAGGAAATGGGAAAATAATAGTAAAAGCAAATGAAACAAAAATCATAAAAGACTTCCTAAAGTCCCTTTGCCTTGTTGAAGTGGCTATCCACTCTTTGGCCTGGGTTGGATTCTTTGAGTGGGATTAGACCAACTTTTTGATGACCCAAAAATCATAAAAGACTTCCTAAAGTGCCTTTGCCTTGTTGAAGTGGCTATCCACTCTTTGGCCTTGGTTGGATTCTTTGAGGGGGATTAGACTAATTTTTTGATGACCCGTTTGGTCCCTCTTAATAATTTTGACCGAAGCCGAACCAAGCCAAGGTTCGTCCCACTCCCTGCCATTCCATCTATTTCTTGAATTTGTTTTGGCATGCTTGGGAAATTGGTAGTTCCAAAAGGAAGATGCTCAGCTCTTTCGCACCATTCCACTCGTGGACCGTAGACCGTCAAATAAACCCAAATCTTAGCCGTCCCTAGCTCCCATTTGATAAAACTCATAATCATGTTCCATTTTTTTGTTTATAAGATGACCTAATTAGTAAGTTTGTATATTAGATGAAATAATTAGTAAGTATAGCCCCTGATTATTCTAGGGTTTTTGTGTAAAATTATTGTGCTAGTCTGGCATTAACAATTTTAAAACCGATCATACAATTGGTTATTTAAAATTTTATTTTTGTTTGAAAATAAGTTTAGAAGTAGGGGATGTTATTCTAATTTTAAAATCAAGATAAATCGTTAACTCATAAGGAGATTTATCAATTTTTTAAAATGTTTTAAATTTATAAATTGTTTACAAATAAGAGATAGTTCGAATTCAAACTTAAGTGTTTTGCATTTAGACTCTAAACCTTAATCACTTGCATAAACTTTTATTGACTTTTTGTTTTTTATAATTTATGTTGTAATTATTCTCAAAAGTGATATTTAATAAATATAAAAATTAAATTTTAATACTTGTAAATTTTTTATTTTTTGAATATAATTTTTTTTGCCAAAAAATTATATTTTATTCAAAACAAATATTTAAAACAATTTTTTCGTCACGAAACAATAGCTTAATCGATAACTACTTCCTCTTTTAAAAAGGAAATTTCAAATTTCCTTCAAACTATGAAAAGTAGAAGTAGTATGATGAACACTAACAAAATTTAATGGATAAAGTTGAGGAGGTATGAAGATCACTTAGCCCCAAATTTAGAAAAAGAAATGAAGTAAGAAATTCTGACTCATTATTCAAGAATATGCGTCTTTTCCTTATTTCATTTGAATTAATATTTGATTAGTAGTCCACCATCACATGCCTAAAATATTTAGTGACATAAACAATATTAGCCTATAGTTTGCCGCCATGTTGTCGTCCTCAGGCGAAAATGTGGAATTCTTAGGAAAAAGAACTGACAAGTAATTCTGGGAAACGTCATATTTATTTTATAATCATTAAGCCAATTTCGTGGGGGACTTTAGATATGGTGAATTAATTGATATCAAGGAAAGGAAAAGGAAACTCAAATTCCTGAATGGTTGGAGCATTCGGGGAAAATGAACATGTTTTAAAATTGGTAGGAAATGCAAGAGAAATGGCATTACTCCTAACTTGGGAAAGTTATGAAGGACTCTGGGGAAATGACAGTTGTGTATGTACCTTGTATTGTATTGCTTGCAGCTCTTACAATAATACTAGAAAAATATCCGTTGTTGATAATTTTTTTTTATTTTATCATATTTATTTATCATATTTTTTAAAAATATATATAATAAATAAATAAAAGATAAAAAAAAATGATATTCGGATATCTTAATTGACTTTTTTTTTTCATAAAATTTATCTAATAATAAATAAATCAATCAATCAAAAATTAAAAATTAAAAAATTAAAAAATTAGAAAAAAAACAAAAAACATGAAAAAACTCATAGAAGATTCCACGTTGACACCTCATATTGAATTTAAAATATTAATTTCTTAAACTAAAATAAATATGGTAGGAAGGGCATTAAGATAAATATAGTAGGAGGAGTATTATAATAATTTTAACAAATGATAGTAGGAGGGCATTTCTATAATTATGGTTATAGACCATTATAGTAATTGTGACCAATTATGGTAAAAGATGTATTTTAGTAATTATGTTAAGAGGGGTATTATAATAATTTTTATTTAATTATAGGAGGGACATTACAATCAATTTGGATGTGTGTTATTTAATTGTCAAGCAATTAGAAGGCATTAGGATCATTTTCAAGGGGATCACTTTTATATAATTATATCGATGAATACATAATAATGAAGCAATAAAAGGGTATTTTTGTAATTATGATAAAAAAGTATTATAGTAATTTTCTCAAATTATCATATAAGAGGTATTTCATAATTATGAAAGAAGAAGCGTTATAATAATTTTGTTAAATGATGGTAGAAAGGCATTTTCGTAATTATGATTGTAGGGGCATTATATTAATTTAGGTAAACTTCAGAAATATACCTTATGGTTAAGGCCGAAATAAAAGTGCCTCCTAAAGTTTAAAACGTGACATTTAATTATTTTATGATTTATTTATTGTTTCTTTAACTAAAATTGTTACTTTTTTTATTTTTTCCTTTTTTTTCATCTCAATTCATCATCACTCTCTAAAAATTTATTCTCTCTCTCTAAAACCAAACCAATTCTCACTCTAAACTTAAATTAATCCACAAACAACAACCTTCAAATCACTTGAACCTCTATACCACCATCAGATTTCATCGTTAACTCATTCTTTTTTTAAGAAATTATGCCTACTATCTAACATTTGATATGCCTGCATTGTTTAAACTTTTGGCTATCATGGCTCCAAACCACAGTTTTGACAAATTAGTTTGATTAGCATGCCATCTATTACTTCAAAATCTTTCATATGAGTTTTGTAATCTATTAGTGCCAAATATACTTCTTTTATCGCCATACTTGAGTGAATTAAATATGATATTTTTTGCTTAATAACCTTGTTATCAAATGTACTAACTCGATTGACTTCAATTTCATGAGGGTTCCAAGGTTTAGACAGCCCATGAGATACAAGCTACATTAAGATGGATCTCAAGTTATCAAAAGCTGCAATTTTGTGAAAACCATTACTTATAGTTTATAATGGTCATATTGTTGTTCTATAATATGAAAGGAGAAAGATGAACTATAATTTGCTTGCTAAAGGGCTAACTGATTTTCTCAAATTGTAATGTGAGAAAGATGAATTGCAATTTGCTTGCCAAAGGGCTGGTGGTGAAATAAACTTGTAATGGTAATGCTAGATGTCAATAGGTAGGGTATGGGTAAGGTAGAGCATTCCCTATCCCCAAATTTTTATATTACACCCATCCTCATACCCATACCCAATGGATATTTTAAATTTATCCATATCCCCATCCCCGCCTATATTTAATGGGTATGGGTAATCCCCATACCCTTAACTTTTTTAAAAAATAAAAACTAAAATTTATTTTATTAACTTTTTTTTTAATTTTTATCTTGTATATTTAGATAATTTTTTTATAAATACATATTAATATATATTTTTCAATAAAAATATATTAATTTTAATTAATCTAAAATAATAATTTATATTATTTAATAAAAAACCTATTTACTAAATAAATATAAATATATATGGTACATGTATGGGGCGGATACTATTTTACCCATCCTTATTCTCATACCCAATAAAAATTTAAAATTATATCCATCAACATCCCCATACCCACAATATAATACCCATCCCTATCCCTATTCGGATAAAGAGTTAAGTTTTCCATTGGATATGGGTAAGATTGACATCCCTGGATGGTGGTGGGGAGGTTTTGATAATTTGAAAGTTATTATTTGTGGATTGATTTAGGTTTAAAGAGAGAACTTGTTTGGTTTTAGAGAGAGAGGGAATGAATTTTTAGAGGGAAATGATGAATTTTTTAAAGAGAGAGGATGAATTGAAATGAAAAAAAAAAAAAAAAAAAAGTAATAGTTTTGGGTAAAAAAATAATAAACTAAGTCATAAAGTAGTTAAATGTCACGTTTTAAACTTCAGAGAGTACTTTCATTTAAACCTTTATCACATGGTATATTTATGAAGTTTATCTTATTAACTTTGGTCAATTATGGTAAGATGGGTATTTTAGTAAATATGTTAAGAGAGCCATTGTAGTAATTTTAGTTAATTATAGAAAAATGGGTATCACAATCAATTTAGATATCAACTATCAAATAATTAAAAGGGCATTATGATTATTTCTAAAGACGTTATTTTCATATTATTATATTAATGCTAAAATTTAAAGCATAATTATGAAGCAATCAAAATGATATTTTTATAATTATGTTTAGTAATTTTGGCCAATAATAATATGAGAGGTATCTTCGTAATTATGGTAGAAGAAGTATTATATGAAGTAATCAAAATGTTATTTTGTTTAATTATGATTAGAAGGTATTATAGTAATTTTAGACAATTATAATATGATGGGCATTTTCGTAATTATGATAATAGAGCATTTTTGTAATTATAGTAGAGGATATTATAGTAATTTTGACAAATCATAATATAAGAGGTATTTTCATAATTATGGTAATAGGGACATTATAGTAATTTTGGATAATAATGGTAAGAGGGCATTGTAGTAATTTTAGTCAATTATGATAAAAAAAATATTTTAGTAATTATTTTAAAAATATTATAGTAATTTTAATTAATCATAAAAAAAAAGAGTTATTATAGTCAATTTTAATGTATATAATTTAATTGTCAAGTAATTAAAAATATATTATGATTATTTCTAAGGGAATTAATTTTATATTATTGTATAGATGTTAAAATTTAATATCTAATTCTAACACTATCAAAATGGTATTTTCATAATTATGTTTAAAGGACGTTATAATAATTTCTAACAAATTATAATATGAGAGATATTTTCATAATTATAGTAAAATGGTATTATAATAATTTTAGTCAATTATGATAAGAAAAAAAAGGAAAAAAAACACACGCGACATACAATTTGTATAAAAGGGTTTTACGAAAAAATCAAATCTAAAAAAGTTGTTATTAAATATTTTTTAAATTTTAAATACAAAAAATGTAAAAAAAAGAAAAACAAAAAAAATTTCAATATGAATGAGTCTTAAATATAAAAAAATCTTTTAAAAAAATAATTTTATAAAATTTAAAAGTATTTATTAAATAATTTTAAAGAAAAGTAAAGAAATAAAAAAATAAAAAAATAAAATCCAAAAAATAACATGCGATAACCAAATAAAATGAGACCGTTGACCACACATCATTCAAGTGTTAGGATGGGAATTCAACCCGACCCCGGCGGGTTCCGACCCGACCCGACCCTATGAGGTCGAGTTTTTTTTTTTGAATTTCGGGTTTCGGGTCGGGTCGGGTAATGTTAGGGAATGATCGGGGTCGGGTCGGGGTCGGGTTTTAGGCATACCCGACCTTACCCGACCCGATATTATTTAAAAAATTATTTTTTAATTAATTTTTTAATTATTTATTTATATATATATTTATATAATAATATTTTTAAATATTTATATTTAAAAAATAATATTTTTATTAATTTCGGGTCGAGTCGGGTCGGGGACGGATTATATAATATCGGGTTCGGGTCGGGTCAGGTATGAAAAAATAAAAAAAATCAGGTCGGGTCGGGGGTCGGGTTTATTGATGATAAAGTCGGGTCGGGTTCGAGGCGAGCAAAACCCGCCCCGAACCTGACCCGATGCCAACCCTATTCAAGTGTATTCTAAAAGAATAAAAAAAATATAAATTACTTTTTTATTTAAAAAAACGAAAAGGGTAAAAAAAATAAAAAGAACAAACGAAAATTTGATAAAAGTAAGTTTCACATATAAAAATATAATTTTTATAAATATATATTTTTTATAATTTAAAAAAATTGATTTTTTAAAAGAATAAGTAAAAAAGAAATATTGGTATCAAGTAGATCCAACTTTTAAAAAATTTAAATCAAAATTTTATTAAATATTAAAAAAAGCAATAAACAAGTTTTAAAAAATTTTTAGAATCTTAAAAAATAAAAAGTGTCAATTGGCATTCGAGTAATCGAGCTAAGGTTCGTATAAGAAAAAAAATTTTATTAAACAATGAATTTTAAAAAAGGAAAACTTGAAAATAATAAAAAAACCTGGATAAAGTGGGCCCCATAAAATAAAGAATTTAAAACTATATTTATAAAATTTTTAAAAAATGAAAAATCTAAATAAAAAATTAAGAACAAAAACCAAATAACAAAAAAAAAAAAAAAAACAAAAAGAAACAAAAATAGCTTGACGTCACGTGGCACAATGTGATAAAGGCCATCGACCGTACTTTGCAAAATTAATAGTAGAAACTTTTACAATAATATATGGCAAATTCGATAAAAGATTTAATTTTGGCATATGAATTAACTGCTTGATGTGATTTTTTTTTATCATATGTTAAATCTATAAAAGTTTATACTTATCTATATCGGACGGAATCACTTATATTAATGTAAGTCTTCTGTTTTTTTTTTTTTTTTACTCTTGAATCAAAATGATTAAAATTAAAAATAATATTTTAATCCAAATTAATCATGAATTTAATTTTGATCTAATTATAAAAAATTATAAGATTTATACTAATCGCAAGTGAATCTCTACTTATATATATATATATATATTTGGTCCCAACAATAAATTTATATATATATAATTATTTCATTTATGAATAATAAAATTTTTAGACTCCACATATAAAATTAATACAATAACAACTATTCTTCAAAGTATATTAAAAAATAGAAAAATTAAAAAAAAAAACATTTGTATGTCATGACAATTTTGGAACTACTAGACATTTAACATTTTAAAATCGAGAAAAATGAGAGAGTCACTATCAATATTTTTTGTTATGTGTAATTGATCACATAAAAAGTTTATCATTTTAATAAAATTATAAAAATGAGTTTAAAATTTATTAAGAAAATAATTTTTGGTTTACAAAATAATATTGGATTTAGGAGTCAGTTATGTGTGAATAAGGATTAGCACTCTCACAGAGCCCATAAATTAGTACCGATTAACTATATGTTATTTTCAATATTGGATAAAATTGTTTCGATTTGAAATTTAAAATTAATTCCTTTCATTTTTTAAAAAAAGAAAGTAATTTTATTAAAGTTCTTTATTTAGGAATATCAAAAAAATCTTTAAATTAAAGAATTATCTTAAAATTCTTTAACATCTAGGTAAAATTTAAAATAACTCTTTTCGTTTAAGATTTATCACAACATTCCTTAAAATGAAAATAACACTTTTTGTATAAAATAATTATTGATGACTCTTCAGTATCTAAGTAGAGTATCAAGAATTATTTCCTCTGAAATGTTATTTTTGTTTTATTTTATAATTTCACATTTTTAAACTATATATTTTTTAAAAACATTTTTATGTAAAAAAAACTAATGATGATATAATTAGCCAGCGAACGATAATTAAAGGTGCAAACATGTGAAACGAGTGCAAACCATAACAAATAGATGTATACATGCCAATAGATGCTTGTATGATGATGAAATGCAATTTTGAAATTGGATTCTTAAATATAATGAAACCACCCTAACTTTTTAATATCTAAGCAGAGTTTAGGTGCAATTATTTATTATTTAAGATCCTATTATATATATTTATTTGTTTAATCTTGATATTATTGCAAATTAAAGATTCGTGCGAATAACTTAATGAAATAAAATTTTTTAAATACCTTATTTTTTAGGCGGCATTCAGTAACAGATTACTTCACATGATGTTTTCACACATATTTTTAGAATTTTAGAATGGTTTTGGGTAAAGCTTAAGTTGATACTTTAAAGTTTGAATGATTTTCAAGTGATGATTTGGAGTTACATGTTGCTTTTGGGGTTTGGGTTAGATTTAAGGTCTTGATGGATTTATAAGATTTGGGATCTCATTTTAGGGTTTTGGTTTTGAGTTTTAAGGGTTTTAGGGTGGAGTTTTGGGGTTTTAGATTTTAAGGTTTTAGGGCTTTGGAGTTTTGGGGTTTTAAGGGTTTTAGGATTCTAGATTTTAGGGTTTTAAAGTTTAAGGTTTGGAGGGTTTAGGGTTTAGTGGATTTTAGGTTTTCAAAGTTTAGGGTTTTGAAATTTTAAGGTTTTAAGGGTTTTAAGGTTTTATGGTTTTGAGGGTTTTGAGTGTTATGGTTTTGGATTTTAGGGTTTCAAAATTTAAGATTTTGAGGATTTAAGGTTTTGATTTTTTTAAGGTTTTATGGTTTTTTATTTTAGAGTTTAGAAATTTTAGGGTTTCAGGTTTTGAAGGTTTTGATTTTTTTGAAAGTTTTAAAAAAATATGAACATCTTTAAAAATCCAACATTTATGTGGATTTTCGAAACAAGTTTGGCATTTATGATTTCAAAAAAATTTATTAAAATTTTTTCATATATTTTATATATAATAATAATAATATTATTATTATTATTATTATTATTATTATTATTATTATTTAATAATTCTACAATATCTAGGTAGAATTATTTTTAAAATTCAATTTTTATTCCTTCCATCATCTAAGCAAGGAAAAAGAAAATCTTTTTTTTATAATTCTATTTTCAGTATCACTTTTTTATTCTTTTACTCATTATTATTATTTTTTGGTTATTATTCTTCTCTTTTTTTTTTTTGTAAATTTAAAAAAATCTAAAGTTTTGAAATCAATTATTATTATTATTATTATTATTATTATTATTATTATTATTATTATTATTATCTAGTTGTTTTATTATTATTATTATTATCTAGTTGTTTTATTATTATTATTATTATTATTATCTAGTTGTTTTATTATTTTATAATTTTCCAAGGTTTATTTTAAATTTTTAATGGAATTTTTAATTATAAAAAAATTTAAACCTTATTCTTCATTATTTATTGTTATTTATTATTATTATTATTATTATTATTATTAATAAAAATAAACATTTTATTCTAGCAAATTTAAAATTTTAAACATGCATAACTAATAATAGTTTAAATAAATAAATAAAATTCAAAAAAAAAAATTTACTTAAACCAGACTTGTCAATGGTCCAATCAACACTAGTCTAATTGGACCAACTTGGGCCTGGGTTGAGGAACAAGTCAGGTTAGGTTGGGCGGATCTTGGGTTAGGTTCGGGTCCACGCATGGATCTTATCTGCATTTGATTTTTTTTTGTTTGGGTTTTTCTAGTATTGTGGGTCTCGAGTATGGCAGAGGCTAGCATAAGGCTTAGATGAGTCTTGGGTGTTTTGTAGGTTGTGGCAGTAGGCTGAGGTAGTTGCCGTTGGGTTTATTTGGCTGGTATTTTTTATAGTTGAATGGTTTCTCGAGCTGGGTTCAAGGGCTATGGAAATTTTTGGTGTGTTTGGTTTTTATTGAAAAATGAGTGAAGGTCTGTAAGAGCTAGTTGAATGAACCTTGGTTCAATGGTGAGTTTGGTCGAGATGTTGGTGGTGGTTTTTGGCAAGGTTTGGGTAGGGTTTCAGGCAAGGGTCTCTTTTGTTTTGGTTCTTTTGAGCCCTACAAATAGGGCTCAACGATGGGTTTTTCCCATTTTTTTGGCATGATTCACATTGCCAAGGATGGTGGCAAGTGTAGTGGGGGAGGGGGGTATGGAACGGGGTAGGAGCAGTTGATTGTCAGGATGGTTAGGGCTTAAGGTCAGTTGGGATAGGTCGGTGCCGTGCACAGCACCGTGCCTACCCTGTCTTTTTTTTAAAATTTAATTATTTAATTATTTTTTATTAATAAAATTAAACAAAATTAAAATCAGGGCTTAGTCTGGAGAACCTAAATAAAATTAAGTGTTTACAGTGTAATTTTTTTAATTTTGAATGTGGTTGATTTTTTGTTGCCAAGTATTAAAGAAAAAATGTACTACACCTTAATTTAATTATTTTAAAAGTGTTTTTTCAATGTAATATAATAAAGAAAGTTGATTCAGTTGGTAAGACCATAAAGCTAATGAGCTAACTAATGACATCATTTCCTAGTTAATTTGTCTAAAGTAAGATTAACAAATTCTTAAAAGCCATCATAAATGCATTAGATTCCATTTAGTTTCCTTAAAAAAATTTTTGAAGTCAAACTAGACTGTGCAAAAATTTTCACAATTTGGAATTCAAAAAATTAATTATTATTTAATGAATAATTTACTTGGAAATCTTCGTCAATTTTCTTAACTACATTGATTTTAGGAAATACAAACAAATTAAATATATGTGCCTAAACTACATAAAATTTAGAAATGTAATATATCAATCTAGTAAAAGTTAGGTATGTAGATAATATTATAAATGTATTATTAAAGAATAAGGATTTATTTAGTGTCACGTTGTATAATTATGTATGTATAAAAATATTGTTTAAAGTTTAATTTAATTGATTCTACGATCTTCTTTAAAATATAAAATTTAACAAGTCTAAAATTCAAATTTTGACAACTATAATTTTTTATTCTTAGACAGCAAGCAACCTCTCTATACAAAAAAAATTGTAGTTTAACAAGAAGAATAAATGAATTCTTTAATAAATCAAATAAAAACTAATCACTATAAATCCAGCTTATTGATAAGTGAAAATCCAAATTCCGAAAAAAGAAAAAAAGGAAAAAAGAACAGTCCAAACAAATAATGTTTCAATTATGGAACCTAAGAATAAAAAAAGGGGGAATGGAAAAACAAGAGGGATGCTTTCGTGAAATTTGTTGTTTGGGTGTGGAAATCTAATGAAAAACATAATTAGTTGGTCTGCATTGTGGGGAACTAGAAGTGGACGAAGAAGTGGGATAGTCAATATTTTATTATTTCTAGCAACGAAATGAAAGCAAAAATTGATGGGCATGAACTATAAAGGGAAAAGATGAGTCAGTTCCAGCTATATATTTGTCGCCACAACCCCACCGCATGCTTTTTACCTTTCCTCTTTCACCCAGTATTCGTCGTGCTTAACCCCTTACTTTCCATGCATTTAATTTAAAACGACACTAAAACTGATTAAAAGGTTTAGTAGGACGTGTAAGAATGATCTATTATTATATTATTTAATCTATTTTATTGTAATTTTATTTAACATAATTACGTTATTTATTAATTTATAAATTATGCATATTGATTTCAAGTTTGAACTTGAAATCTCAAAATTTTCTAAGTTTTTTTAATAAAAAAATCAAGATCTCATTGATGATAAAATTTAATTACGTGACTATGATAGACATGATCATCATCCACTAAATAAAGAATATATAAGTAAAATTAACAATTTTCATGCATGTAAATTATTATATATATATATATATATCAAGAAGTGGAAGACTGTTCGAAAGGCACTTTAGTTAGGTTCATCTCACAATCTAAGCTATTTTCTTTCTATACGGTCATATAGTAATCCAATCAAACTGAATTGGGACCATCTGTTTTATTTTTATATAGTATATATATTCCATTGGGAAGAATTTAAGGTGATAAGTATGATAAACTGTATGGAAATGGAGGTCGGCAACTAAAAGTCGGAGATGAGTGCGAAAGGCGGCGGTGAGAATTTAATTCATTACTTATTTTTAAGAAGTATATTTCTGTAAAGTTGATATTCGATTTTAAAAGAAAGATGGTAAAGATAACGTTGAGATCGAATTTTCGGAAGCCTGAGAAATTAATTGCATGAAAGATATGGATTTTAATTAACTAGGACAGTCCATTTCTGGAAAATCATGGCACATGAGAGACATGCCAATTACCATGCATGCCATTGATAATTGTTACACCTTTCTTGGCCTAATCTCTCTATCATTTGCATATCCATCTCTGATTCTTTATCCATTTCCAAGCCCACATCCCACATGACCTTCGTTTAATTTTAATTTTAATGTATATTATCCGAGCTAGCAGGTCCATTTGATCTCCTTTTTAGTATATCTTTTAATATTTAATTTGTTCACATATATAGAAGCAGTTTCCACAGTCTGATTCTCTTTAATTAACCAAAATTTCACTTGATATTTAAAACTCCCATACCCTTCAACCTTATAATCTTTTATGACTTTACTGTTTTCCATTTAAGTATATTTTTCTCAAAATCCTGAATTTTTTTTTTATAATTTGGGTCAATATTCATTAATATAGGTAGAATAATATCATTTAAATTTTATGGGGTACTTAGAGTTTGCTTGATAAAATATTTCCACTAGTCCCTTTTTTTTTTTTTAACTAAGAAAATCACAGCTTGAAAGTAGAAAAAGAATCATAGGTACAAAAAGCTCTTGTATAAACATTTAGCACAATATTATAACTTTACAAAAATAATTCAACAATACCTGTACTATTAACAAAAATAATATATAATATATATGAAAAATTTTACAAAAATAATTCGACAATGCCTGTACTATTAACGAGTCTCCTAATGTAAAAACGACTCTTAATAAATTTTTAAAAGTAAACATTCAACCCTAATCATATAATTTTAGAAATTGAATGACTTAATTAACTAATATTTCTTACATTTTTATCTTGTTTTTGTCTTTGATCAACCAAATGCTTTTGTAAAAGGCGAATCGAGTATCATACATATACCATGCTTCTAAATTAATCTTCCTCCGTACGTCCATGAAATCCCTTTGGATTTTAAGCTCAAGTCAGCTTAAACCTTAGTGTACAAAGTCTTTTATTTTTAGCCTTTTCTTGGTAAGATTCTTTACAATGATTTTTTTTCCCTCCTTGAAATTGAACCAAATTAAAAAGAAACTCACGTAAAAAATGCGTTGACGAGTAAATATGTTGCCTACATGGATCTAGCTAATCCGAGTTGGGTCTTTTGCATGATATTTAGGGCTAATTTAATATTGTAGTGCTTTAAAAAGTTTAAATTAAAAAAGTACTTTTAGAAATTTTAAGTGTATAATATTATTATTGTAGATTCTAAATTTGTTCGGATTTATCAAAGTTAGAACTGTTTTTTATTTTTAATTTTACTTTTGCTTTTATTTTATTAGTTATTTATTTTTATAATTCAATATTAAATAAGATATTAATCAAATATTAAACAAAAATAACAAAACAAAAAAGTGAAAAATATTAAACACAAAAAAAATTAAATAAAAAAGAAAACAAAAAACAAAAGGGACAAGGGCCGGTGTTAGTTGTGCTGTGCACGGCACCACTACAGAGTCTTCCCTTGAAAATGAGACCAAAAAAAAAACTTTGTTGGAGCAAAACCCAAAAAAAAAAAAAAAGAAACCTTGTCGAAGACTGTATCGAAAAGCAAAAAAAAAAAAGGTTACCCAAAAACCTTTTAAATTAAAAAAAAAATCCTATAAAAAAAAAACAAAGAAAGCCACTACTAACAAAAAATACAAACAAACAAAAAAAATATCATAATCCCTTAGGAACGGGGAACCCAACACCAACTTCAAAAATCAACAAAAAAAAAAAAATTTTTGGAAATGAAGGGTTTTTGGGTCAATCTAGGCTTTTGGGTTGGATTTTAGGCAAAACAGAAATTAGATTAGGGTAAAAAGGGTTTAAAAGAATCTTTTGGTTTTTTTTAGCTTTTTTGACAATCGATACTACGATCAGTAGCCAATTTTTGGCAACTATTTGGCCTTCTAGATTTTTGGGTTGAGAGGATTTTAGAAATTTTTTTTTTTTTAGTGGAAGGAAAGGGAGAAATGAGCTAAATTTGTTTTGGGCTTTTATATAAAAAACACAAGGCCAAAACAACATCATTTTTGGACTCTAGGATTCACGCATGGACCTGCACCTGATCCGAGATCCACATACTTGACCCACAATCTGGCTTACTCCCTTGTTGACTGGTCTAATAGAGTCAGATCAGACTAGCGTTGATCGACCTAGATCGACATTGACCGATCAAGTTCAAGTAAATTATTTTTAAATTTTCTTATATACTATTTTTGTTATTTTGAGTTTTATTACTAATATTTATGTATATTAAAATTTTTAAATTTGTAGGGATAAATATTTTTTTATAATAATAATAATTAATAAAAATGAAAAAAAAAAGAAGATAAATAACACTAAATAATGAAAATAAAGTCTAAATTTTTTATAATTCTATTAAAAGTTAAAATGAACTTTATACTAATAATAATAATAATAATAATAATAATAAAATGGTTTCTAAACTTGTGATAATTTTTTAATTTAAAAAAATATAATAAGAAAAATAAAAAAAAAAAGAAAAAAGAAATTTTTACCTGATAAAGAGATTTTAAGATATTCGGAGTACTGATGTTTTAAAAATCTTTAAGCAAATTTTTTTTTTTAAAATACTACTAGTGGATTGAAGTATTTATAAAAATTTTTCAATAAGATAAAATTTATCTTTTCTTCCAAAACAACAATAAAACTTCTAAAAGGAAAATAAAATGTATGCATCAACATATTGTCATTCACATTGCATGCATATTTTTATGAAAAATAAGTCCGAACCTTCAAGGATGAGATTCTAAAATATTCTAAGAAATAATGTCTAAAAAATCTCTATGTGAGAAAGAGTTTTTATAATGTTACCAACATATAAGAATATTTTAAGGATTATTTCAACAAAAAGGGTTCTAATTTTTTTCGAATAAAATGGAACGATAATAATAATAATAATAATAATAATAGGAAACTAAAATTTCAATAAATAAAAGAAGTCAAAGAAATTATTTTCAAATACCAAAACTAAAATTATTTTTGTTAAAATCAAAGATAACATGTACTTAATTAGTATCATTTTTAACAGGCATTATGGGGGTGCTAGTCATTCTTCACGCGTAACTAACTTTCGGACCTAAACTGTTTTATAGACACTAAAATTATCTTTTTAATAAATTTTAATTAATTTTAAAATTTTATTAAAAAGATATGTTTTAATAAGTGGTCAATTACACCTAACAAAAAAAGATTAGTGGTGACTCCATTTTTCATTTTTGTTTTCAAATTTGTCAGGCAATTCCAAAATTGTTACAATAGTTTGGTGACTCCATTAGAGACATCATTTTTTTTCAAGAGTCAAGCCAAATTAACTATGTGCTATCCTCAATTTTGTTTGAAATAGTCTTAATCGGTATTTAATTTTAATTTCTTAGATTTTTAATTTATTTTCAATAAATATTAATCAAAAATTAAAAAAATAAAAAACAAACCAAAAACAAAAAAGAAAAAAAGAAAATTTTCACTTGTATTCTTTTTACTATGTTTTTTGTTCATTTCTTGTTTTATTTTTTTATATAAATTAGGAGACATTTACACACATGATAACATGTTGCACTTCATGTATGAGCTTTATACCGGGGCCCTATCTCTCATAGAAGAAAGTAAAATACCTATGCTCTTTGAGATAGTAATTTGAACCATTTTCGTTCGTAACCTATAATAGGTGAGAATTAAGGTGTCTTACTAATCCTGTGTGGATGCCAGTGAGGAACAATTTAAAAATCTTTAGACATATAAATCATCACTTAGCATATCGTGAACCTTAATGGACCAGCCTTTGATAAAGTGTTATAGACCTTTTTGTAGAAATAACCTAAATATTAAAATTTTGAAAAAAAAAAGAAATAGATAATAAAAGAAAAGCATTTTTTTTAGATAATAAGAAAAAAAATTCTTTTAACATGTAATTCATTTAGTGGTTATCCAAAATTGACATTTTCATAAAATATTTTAGAATAAAATAAAAAATTTTTTCTTTTAGCATTATCCAACAGGCATAAAAAAATAAAATTTTTTAAAAAATTAAAGGTTTTTCTTAAATTCTTTGTTTATTGGCCAAATAAAAATTATTTTTTGAATCCTAGTTATTCTATGTGATAAAAATGTTTTTCTTTCTAAAAAAATTAAATTAAAATTGAATGTTGTTTCATATTTCCATTTTCATTTGATCTTTTTGCATATATTTTTATCATTTAAGAAAAAATAATAAGATAATACGTGTATTTCATCCCATCCATATCAATAAATAGTACATGCATTTTATTTCATACAAATGCATCTTATGCACATATTAATAGATAGTGCATGCACTCCATCTCATTACATATTTTAAGGCAGTGTTTACCACATTAAACTAGCATAATGCATGCATTGCATTTCGTATAGACATATCTCATGCACACAGTAGGTCCAGGCATTTCATACAAGTATATTGCATTAGTCATATGTATATATCTCATCACTCATGATTCTTACCATTTAGGGCTTTATACATATAAAAATCAATTGTCTTAAGCATATATGCATTTCATGACATTATTTAGTCATTATATTCATGTATTCATAAACATGTTTTGTGTGTTATATAAGTTAGAAATTATTTCTATGGCATTCATTCAATGAGGGTAACAATGTCTATCTTGGTGGAAATTAGAATGGTGAAAATGAGAGATCAATTGGAAGCAAGAATTATTATGTTGAAGTTGAATTAAAAGGAATTTTAGCTCGAGCTTCAGGAGATGAAACAATAGATGGCTCAATTGATAAAAATGGTTAAAGGTAGTGGTATGGTTAAGTTTCTTGCTCCTTATGGACTATTGTTGCTCATAATTCCATTAAATCAAGATCAACTAGCTCTTGTTAATTCCAACACTTTTCTTGAGTATACTAAGACATTGGGTGATTCGAACAGTGACCAAAGTTTGGGCAAGCTCATGAAAGGAATAGGTAAACTAGCCACACAAATAATTGAACTCAAAGGTTTGATTTCCAAGATAGAGTCACTTGGTTTCAAACAACCATCACCAATTATCCCGAGTCCAAACCCGCACTTAAGTTCTTTTTATGATTGCTTTCGACTTCCTTTCCAAGCACACAATAT
The DNA here is from genome assembly GCF_047325235.1 of Durio zibethinus. NCBI lineage: Eukaryota > Viridiplantae > Streptophyta > Magnoliopsida > Malvales > Malvaceae > Durio > Durio zibethinus. Next base: position 11,160,927 of record NC_143182.1, read on the forward strand.
TAGACCCCCAAATTTTATGCAACCTCCGAGAATTCCACACTTGAATCCATGTCCATCACCTTACATTTCACAACCACTTGTTTAGTATGTTATCCCATCATTACCTTCTCAACCAAATTTTTGACCTAGGGTTTTCTAATTCATTCCAACACCAACTATACCACCATTTTTCTAGCAAAATAATCTAACTATAGGACATAAAAACTCTCGCACCACTAACACTAAAGGAAAAACCCCTATTGATCCAATACCTATGTCCTACACAAATTTATACCCACTACTCTTGAAAAATTATCTCATTACCTCTGTCCTTATTGAACCCTTTAAGCCACCTTATTCCAAATGATACGACCCCAATGCCCAATGTGAATACCATTTTGGCATTTGGGGCTATCTCTGAAAGATTGCACATCTTTGAAATATAGGGTATAGGGACTAATGAAAGTCGAATATTTAGGTTTTGATGCCGAAATGAAGCCAATTATTTACAAGAATTCTTCATCGATCCATACCAAGATAGCAAGCAGTGTTGTAGGCAATAGTCAAACTGGCCAAGATAATGAATAAAAAATAAAAACCTTAAAGCAAAAGGTTGTCCTTATCAGCAATCATAGTTAACTTATTTTAAATTTTTTAGGCGAGGCAAGGGGGAGTAAGAGCTAGTTTAGCACTTTTTTGCCATAGTCTTAGGATGGGTTGTGATGTGTAAACTTAAAACATTTGGGAATGAATTAAAACTTCTATTAACCTGAATTTTCTATGAATGGATGCATTTGTTTACAATTAATAATTGTATGCCTAAAAGAGCTTGTAAAAAAGAGTAATAGTTGTAAATATGCTTTCAGTGAACTTTAAAGGCGGAAGTAATGTCTTTAGATAACCAAGCCTGAATATAGGATGGAACTTAAGCTCCTCTTTAACAATAATAATAAAATTTGACTTGCATATCATGCATCATTTGTTTGAATTCGTTATTTTTCATGCCAGCTAATGACAAAGAATGGTTTGTGAATATACTTTCGTCAAACCTTCGAAGCAAAAAGATATTTTTGAAAGTTTTAATAATAGAATTTATGTCATAGATTTCTAACTTCTAGTAATTAATAAAAACGGTTTAAAGATATTGCATCCTAAAAAACAAGATCAGCTAAGTTTGCACACTTATAATATTCGAGCCTATACTAGAATCATGGAAAATGAAAACGTAAGTCGAATGGATAAATTAAAAAGGGCCTAAGAAGAGATCAAGAAACAGTTATAGGAATACAATACAATATGAATAGACAGTTAGTAGAATTAAAATAGATGTTAGCAGAGTTGAGAAAAGGAAAAAAATTATTCAAACACACAAGACAAATGAGGAAACAGTTGATGAAGCACCATCGTATCTATCTGGGTTCACATATGTTGAAGACACCCATATGCCATAAGCATTTTTATCAACTCATTAACCTTATACTAGCACTTTTGCTAAGTTACCCATAATTTAGACAAATGTCAATCCTTGGCCTCTACGACCCCATTGTTGTGCCTAATCTGGATTATCCTAAAGAATTGAAAAAATTAAAAAGGGTGCCAAATTCACTAAGAGATATAATGATAAAGGATAATTATGACCTATTAGAAGAAATATTGAAGGCAATTGAAAGCCATGATGTTTATGGGAGTGTTAATGCCAGTGAACTTAGTCTAGTGCTTGTTTTCATGATGCTGTCCAAATTTAGAACCCCAGATTTTAAGAAGTGTGATAGGACAAAATGCCCCTTAACACACATCATCATGAATTGCCAAAAGATGTAGTCCACATTCATGATGATAAGTTGTTAATCCATTGCTTTCAAGATAGTTTCACCAGATCTATAGTAAGATGGTATGTCCAACTAGACTAAAAGAAGATTTTCTTCTGGAATGATTTGGTAAAAACCTTCTTAGCATAATAAAAGTATGTTAAAGATATGATGCCAGATAGGTTTTTTCTACAGAACATGAAGAAAAGGTCAATGAAAACTTTTAAAGAATATACACATAAATAGAAAGACATGGCAGCCTAAGTATAAACACCCATGTTAGAGAAAAAAAATCATTGTTCTATTTGCCAACTCTCTGAACACTTCTTATTACGAATGAATATTATGAATGTTTTCAAAAATTTTACTAACATAATGATTTATGATGAATTATAGAAAATACAATCAAGAATGATAAGAATAAGTTGAAAAATACAACGACTGTTAAAAAGGGAAATACATCATAAAAGAACGAAAAGAAGGTGTAAGTAGTCATGCTAGAAAGGTATTTACCTAAGAATTTCATCTCGTACAATCTTTATCTTTTTCATCAACCTCTTTACAATGTCATAAGCAATATTTCTCAAACTTATATCTTTGCCAACTAAGCCACCATTTGAGCTTTCCAGCAAATTCTCATCCTCAAATGACCATTAATGATCTTGTCCCTACACTTGAATCTATTACTCAACCAACAAAGAATCGAAAAAGACTAAGAAATGATCAAGAAAAACTATCAATCCCTATTTCTCATCTTTTACCTTTACTAATAGAAGGTTTATATCTCATTTATGTGCCTCAAAAAATAACATCAAATCCATTGATAATGAGTTATAATCTTAATAGCAAGTTTGATTATCATATAAGGGTGATTGGCCACTCGATTGAAAAATACAAATAGCTAAAGGAAAAGGTTGAGAATCTTATCAAGAGTGGTATTGTAACTTTAGAACTGATAGAACAATGGAAGTTGACTTTGTCCAATTATGAAATATGGTAGGAGATCTCGAGTTCTGAAAAATTTAGATATGATGTTTTTTTTTTTTTGAAGCTTTAATCTTTTGTGTATGACATGTGTATTGTGTCTTTATGAATCATTCGGATTAATCTTGAAAGAAATGAATGCTTTGGATTTTTTAATGAAATTTTATTTTTATGCATTAGTTCGAATAAAAGCCCCACATAATTAATTTTCAAAGTTATAAAATGAAAAATACTTTACAAAAAAAATAAAATAAAATAAACAATAAAAAAAGTGAAAAGAAAAAAAAAGAAGTTTTCTTTTGTAATAAAAATAGAATGATTCTCGAAAAAAATGAAGATTACTATTAGAAAAAAGTCATCAAATACCTTCTCACCTTTTTAAATACTTTCATGTCCCTAATCATTCAAATGATTTGACTCATCAACCATAACCCTTTAAGAAATGTGAGTTTGAATTTATACTTACTAATATTGTGACATAAAATGGTGATAATCTTTTCTTGGGCAATGAATAAAATAGGTCAATTTTGAAAATTCATTTTGAATTTCAAAATGAATTTTCAAAATTGACCTATTTTATTCATTTACTCTTTCAAATTTTCAATTGGTAATTCAATATTTGTTAAAATTTTGTTATGACCATAGACATGAAAAATGCTTGAATTTTTTCTTTTAAGTAACTCTTATTTCATGTCTTAAAGCACATTGACTAAAAGAAGTAGAATTCTTTTTCACCTAAGACATTTTATTTCATACCTAAATACATTTTGTCATCCTTTCACCAAGAAAATGTCAAATAATTTGAAACCAAATGAGCATTTTTGAATTGTATGTTCAAATCTGGAATATCTCATATAACCTAATTTTCATCATCATAAGAACCTTAAGTGAAAAATAAGATGAGGCATCAGTCACATAAAAAAATTAAAAGATGCATTTTATCTTTTTTTTTTTTAATAATCTACTCTTCTAACTAAGTGATCATATTTAAAATGACTAATGGCCATCTTTCTCTAATCTTCTCATACAAAAAAATTATTCACTTGCTACCCATTTGAGCTTACTAAATTTCTTGTTCCAAAATGAACCTCGGCCAAATATTATCTTCTACACTGAGGGCAAAATAAAGGCATTTTCAAAAACCTAACTTCAAGGAAAGTACGTGATATTGAGAGCATCTAACATATACCTCATAGATGAAAACCTAGGGTAAAAAACTAATGAAGCATCAATTAGAATCTTAAGTAATAAGAAGACAGAATTCAAGAAAGAAAATTGTTAAAGTTGGAGTCAAATGTTTCAAAAAAAAAAAAACAAAGAAAAAAAGACACATGACCTTTCATCCAAAGAATGCTTCTTAAGATCCTTGACCTAATTAGCTAAATAATATATTTTGAGCCTATTTATTTATTCTTTTAGAACCCCAAACCTTGGCCTACATTACATACCTTGAAAAGTCTATTTTGATCAAATGTGAACACTTGAATTGAAGAGTTATGTCCTTAAAAATTTGTATATACTTGTTATTAATTGGTAAGATGTTACCAAGTTCTTCAATATTAGAAAATATAGCTCTAAGGTGAAAACCCAAAAAAGGCAATTTAGAGCTAAAGCTACTTGTGAGGCCCTAAAAGAATTTTAGAGTTTTAAAGTTCTATCCAGAATAAAAAATCTTGATGCAAAACCTTTTGAAGGGTTAGTACTTATTAAAGACTTTGTATTTCATCAAACGATGAAAATAAAAGAAAATCAGCCTTTTTCTTTTCCTAAATCTTGAAATATCACGTTTTTAATAAAAAAAAAATATATTAGAAAATTATCTCTTTCGTGAGCTCAAGAGAAATCTTTGCAACCTTTATCGAGCCTTCCGCGAGACATGCCCACTAGTGAAAATAATTGAGTTGTCAATTACCCCCATCTACAGGCATTCCAAATAATAATCACTAATTTTCAAAATATTCGAAAGTTATGAGTTTTAACTTTTCTCATTAATTACAAAAATACTTTATGCGGGGTAATTTTGTGATCACTTTTGAAAAGTTCAAAGATTATTTGAGTATTTTTTATAAAATATTGATATCATTTTTGGTGAAAAGTAAACATTGAAAATTTGAACAAATATCTTTCGAAAAAAAAAAGTAAAAAGAATCTTCACATTTGCATTATGAAAAAGATGTTTGACCTGCAAATGAAGAACAAAAAAAGAGACATTTGTAGTTACATCACTTGTATATGCATCATGAAAGGGACATTCGCATTTACATTTACATGTACATTTGCATTTACATCTACATGTCTTTTATATTTGCATTTGTAGCACTTACATTTGCATTTACATGTACATTAGGAGAAAGACATTCATATTTACATTTACATTATGAAAAAGATATTCACAGTTGCATTACTTGCATCTATATTACAAGAAAGACTTTTACATTTAAATCATGGCATCTACATGATAATTAAGCCCAATTTTGCTAGCATTCAGATCAAATTAAGCCTAGTTTAGCTAGCACCCAGATAATGACTAAGCCCAGAATAGTTGGCACTCAAACCCAGATGATATTTAAGTCTAGTTTAGCTGGCATAGTTAAGATTTTAAGCAAAGTTTAGCAAGCACCTAGATCAACCTAAGTCTAATTTCACTGGCACGTAGATCAAATTAAACCCAGTTTAGCTGGCACCCAAATGATGACTAAACCCAGAATAGCTGGCACCTAAACCTAGATGATATTTAAGTTAAATTTAGTTGGTATAGTTGAGATTTTAAGCCCAATTTAGCTGCCATCCAAATCAAACTAAGCCCAGTCAAGCTGACATCTAGATCTTTAAGACCTCTAGCCATAATCTGTAAGATCTCTATGTAAAATATTTTAAATTTTCAAAGTTTCAATGCCTCTGATACGAAGAGCACTCAAAGATATTGAGATTTGTAAAATTTAAGAGCATAATCTATAAGACCTTTAGGCAAAACATTTTAAATTTTGAAAGTTTTAATGCCTCTGATACGAGGAGCACTCAAAGATATAAAGATTTGTAAAACCTTCAGACATAATCTGTAAGACCTTCGGGCAAAATATTTTAAATTTTCAAAGTTTCAATGCCTTTGATACGAGGAACACTTAAAGATGTTGAGATTTATAAAACATTCTGGCACAATCTTTAAGACCTCTGAGCATAATCTATAAGACCTTCGGGCAAAACATTTTAAATTTTTAAAGTTTCAATACCTCTGATACATGGAGTACTCAAAGATGTTGAGATTTGTAAGAGCTCCAAGCATAATCTCTAAGCCCTTTTATGCAAGATTCATAAGTTTTTCAAGCTAAATCTATTTTAATTTTGAGGTTTATAAGATCTTCGGGCATGATCTCTTATTTTATTTTCAAAAGATATTAAGTTTTATTTAAAAAAGTTTTCAATTTTGGTTTCGAATGGTCAATTTTTCTTTTTAAATTAAAAAAAATCTAAGATCCAAAATCCAAAACCCAAAAAAAAAAACTTTAAAAAAATTCTACATCATTGTTCTAGATAAAATTATTGTTTATATCTTTATCATATTCTTAATTCTCAGCAATGCAAAAAAAGAAACAATTATAGACACCAAATTTGTTCGGGTTTATCAAAATTAGGCTTATTTTTATTTTCATTTTTTACTTTTGCTTTTATTTTATTATTTATTTATTTTTATAATCTAATATTAAATAAGATATTAATCAAATATTAAACAAAAATAAAAAAATAAAAAGAAAAATATTAAAAAAATAAAAACAATTAAACAAAAAAAATAGAAAATAATTAGGGTAATGATCGATGTTAGTGGTGCCATGCATAGTACCATTGCTACCCACTCTTTTGTACCTCTTAAGCACCACCCACCCTACTTGCTTTCACACCTAAGACTCTTGAACCACCTGCCCCTAGCCATACAAACCTACCCTAATAGTGGGGGTGATCGCACATGGACCAGCGACCTGACTCAAGGTCCGCGCACCCAACCCATAACCTAGCTTCATCCACTATTAACTATTCCAATTGAACCGAACCAGATCGGTATTGACCGGTCTGGTTTACGTAAAAAAAAAATTTAATTTATTTATTTATATATTATTTCTGTTATTTTGAATTTTATTATTAATATTTATGCATGTTAAAATTTTTAAATTTGTAAGGATAAATATTTGTTATTTTTATAATAATAATTAATAAAAATGGAAACAAAATGATAAACAACACTAAATAATGAAAAATAAAATCTAAATTTTTTATCATTCTATTTGTAATAACGTATAGATCCATGGACCTACCACTAGATATAAACTTAAGGAGTCACTACCAATCTTTCTAGTTTAGGTATGATTGGTCATCTAACTGAATCTGTCATATTTGAAAAGAAGTCCTAAGATTGACTTAGGTATCTTTAAATAGTAAATTTTAGTCCATGAAACTAGATGTTAGGTTCAAGAGTATGGTTACACATGAGGAATGTTATAGCACCTCACTATGCCCATCCAAAAGATGGCACTAGTTTGATTTCAAATTATTCAAGCCTTAACCATATTTATAATTTACCATAAATATTAAAAATTAATCTTAAAATTACTCTAATAGTTTGAAAATGGTTTAAGATAATTCTCTCACCTCAAGAGTATTCATAGCAATTAATATCTCACTCTGAAAAGGCTTCATCATCAAATTTATTAATGTATTTTTCAAGAAATAATTAGTAAAATCCTCTAATAGGTTGGTAGGTTTTACTTTGATGCAAATCCCCCAATAGTTTAGTGAGATTTTCTTGTAAATTTATTCTTTTAGAGATCGTACTAAATCTTCCCATAGTTTGGCAAATTTTAATTTAAAATCCAAATTCTCCAATATCTTGGTAGGATGAAAATATGATATTTCATAATTTTTTAAAAAAAAAAATTAATTTATGAAATTCTCCAATAATTTAGTAGAATCTATAAAAATTTAAATTCATGAAAAATCCTTTAATAATTTAGTAGGATTCATGAATTTATTTTAGAAACTTTTTTATTTTATATTTTGTCTTTGAATAAATAAATGCAATTTATAAAATAATGTATTTGCTCAATTTAAAATAATAAAGGATATAATCATAGTAAAAAAGAAAGATATACATAATAAAATAAAAATAAAATAAAAAAATAAAATCAAAATTGAAATAAAAAATAAAATAAAAAGAAAAAGGAAAAACTTACGATCGGGTTGGGTTTGAAGACAGCTTGCATGTAGATCATGTTCGGGTTGCACGCAGATCTGGACCTACTCCAAAACGACATCGTATGGAGCTGATATAAATATCAGCCTTCAGCCTTTTTGTTCTTAGATTTCAAACCTCTCACTCTTTCTCTAAAACTCTTTTTGCCCTTTCTCTAAAAGATTCAATCAGAGTCTTCAACCTTCTCCAAAAATCGACCAATTTCCTAGACGCTATCGCTAAAAAATTCAAAAGAGTGCTGAAGAGTTCAAATTTTCCATAAACCATCCATAAACCCAAAATCCAACATCCACAAAACTCCTCTGGCCGTCATGTATTCCATTGAAAACTTCAAAAATTCAACCTAAAAATTCAATCAAAAACCTATATTTCCAAAAAACTAAAAGACCTTCCCAAATCCTCCCAGATTAAGATCAAACCTAGAAATTATAACCTAAATTCTAAATACCAAGATCCCATGGATTAAATTTTTAAATTGTATCCAAAAAATACCAAAAAATTGAGCTTAATCCCAGAACCCCAATAGATTCAGATTTTCTAAAGCCAATCCCTAACTTTTACATAACTTCTAAAATCCAGAACCTGATTTTCTTCTAAAATAAAGATTCCCAATTAAAGAACAAGCCCAAAAAACCCAAACAGAATATGAAACCCCCCCCCCAAAAAAATTTTTCCATAAACCATAAAATAAAAACCTAAATTCCTTCAATTTGCTGAAACCATTTCCCCTTTTTCATTTCTATTCTTTTCTAGTGTGTCTAATCCATTGTTCTTGGATTAAATCCCTTTCAAATTTTGAAACGAATCAATTCAACCAGATTTGATTTGATTTGATTTTTTGAAAATAATTCTCCATGATTTTCTCATTCATTAATGCGTAAAATTTGAATCTAAGATGGAATCGTGGGTTCATAAATCACACATTTTCATCATCAAATTTCCCTTTTTTTTATTTTTTGACCTTGTTTACTTTTTTTTTTTTACTTTTTAAAACAAGAAAAATTAAACAATAATAATAAAAAAATCAAATTAAAATTAAAATTTTTTCTATTGGGCCTGAAGCTTTCTAATTGGGCCCAATTAATAGCCAAAAGCCCATTTTCGATTTTAAAAAAATTTTGAATAAAATGGGGTGTCTATAGTTACCCCTCTTTACACATTCTTATGAACAAAATTGATGCAAAATAGCCATTTCGTTCAGGTTCAAAAAATAAAATTACCTGTATTAAGCCGAATTCAAACGTAAAAATGACTAGACAATTACCGAGCCAAGATAAAAAATAAGCAACCAAGATTACTAAGATTGAACCACAAGTTTAATAAATAAAATGATCCGAATTGAGCCGAGTTTGAAAATGAGTGAATGAGATTGAACTATAGGTCTGAAAAATAAAATAATCTAGATCGAGCTAAGATTGAAAATGAATGACCGAGATTGAACTGCAAGTCAAAAAACTTTAAAATTTTTAGCTTGAAATCCAAAGATTCACAATTTGAAAATTCAAAGGTTTGCAAGGGTTTATAATAGAAGTTGAAATATCTCAATATTCTAAGTTACGCAACAAATTCACAAAAAATCAAGATTTACAAAAGTTTGCAAGAATTCTAAGTTTCGCAAGAGTTTCAAGTTTGTAAGAATTCAAAGATTCATAAGACTTTCATATTTGCAGTGTTTCAAATTCATAAAAACTTTAGATTGACAAGAACTTCATATTTCCAAAAGTTTTGGGTTTTCAAAAATTTTAGGTTCATAAGAGTTTCAGATTCACAAGATTTTCAAGTTCACAAGAATTTAAGGTTTACAAGAACTTCATATTTGCAAAAATTACAAGTTCTTAAGAGTTTCGTTTCGTAAGAATTTTAATCATTATAAAGATTCACAAACTGTAATTCACAGACAATATTCAAATATTCGTATTTAAAAGATTTAAAGTTTCATATAAACAAATTCATTTATTCACATAAAAAATTTCAAGGCTCACTTCCAGAATTCAAGTATTCTAATTCAAAAATTTTAGAGATTCACACCAAAAAGTTAAAGATTTTTATTTGAAAATTTTGAGGAATCATATCCAAAATTTATATACAAAAATTTTAGAGATTCACATTTAAGAGTTAAAGATTTTTCATTTAAAAAACTTAGAGATTCACATCAAAATTTTCAAAATTCACCTTTATAAACTTTAACATTTCACAACCAAAATTTCAAAGTTTCTCATCCGAAAAATTTCAAGGTTTCACATCTAAAATTTCAAAGATTCATATTCAAAAAATTTTAGGAATTCCCATTCAAATTTTCAAAGATTTTCGTTCGAAAAATTTTGGGATTCATATTCGAAAAGCCCCTTTAAACCAAGGCTATAGAACTTTAAAAGTTTGAAAATTTTTTCTTGTCCAAAAATGAAAGATCTTCCTCATTCAAGGAATCAAAAGTCAAAAATTTTCTTTCAACAAAACAAATGTCATGTTAATAATGCAAATGCCTTCTACATGCAACAATCTAGATTCTTACTAAATGATGCAAATGCAAATGTCATATAATGATTCAAATGTGCTCCACATGCATTCCCACTCATGATGCAAATGCGATTATCATGGATTTAAACATAATGCATGTAATGCAGATGTTACTAAATCAATGCCATGAAATTTTAATTATGGAAATAAGGTTTTCAAGACTTTACCATCTCATATATTCCTTCTCAACTTCTCTATATTAATGATCTCAAAGCATATCCCATTATTTAATCCATGTTATTTTCCTCATTTTGTCCCAACTCACCGGATATGTTGACCAATCCAGCATTGTATTCACCTATGGATCACCTTATTTGCTCTTTCTATATCATTTTTTCAGGCTTTTATTTTTTAAATTTCTTTCAAAAGAATGAAAAATCGTTTATGAACATCATCATTCTTTCATTTATCATCATTCAAATTCATGACAGACATGATACATTTTTTCAATTCAATTAAAGATGTACATTAGGTAAAGAATAAGAAAAATGGATCTTCATTATAAAAAAAGTATGGTTAAAAACAACTCAAAGATGAATGAAAATAAAATGCTATGACTATATAAATAGTATATAAATATACAGAATAATGACTGTTCAAACAATTTTAAATTCCAACTCAGAATCTTCTTTCAAAAACATATTCGATTGATATTCCCGATCTTTAGACATTACCCATATCCTTGAGATCTTAAAATGAATCTATATTTTCAAGTTTCCATCTTTACTTAAACTGCCTTATCGGGTTTTTAATTGAAGTCTTTTTTTTTCTCTTTTTTTTTATTTTTTTTATTTTTTTCATTTTTTTGCACACCATTTCTCATCTTTTTTTCTCATGTCTCTTTCCCCTTTGATCCATCAATGATATTATGATCAAAATCTTAAACAATCCAATGGTAGATCTGTCTTAGTTCAATTTATAAGTCTTCAATTTGAGTGTACAATTCGATCACAATGGACTTTTAAAGGATGTAATGTAGATTAAGGTAAAGGGTTATGAAAAAAATGGATAAAATAGGCCTAAAATGTATTTAAAAAGTAATCAAACCAAGAATTATTTTTTTATATAGAGCACCTTAATATTTTATCCCAATAATTTTACCTTCTTTTTTTGTTTTTTCTTTCTCTTTTTAATTTTTTAATTTTTTTCCATTTTTCATTATTTTTCAAGAAAAATTTAAGTACAAAAGGGCTTTGCCCTTGAAATCACTAAGGATAAACAAACTTCTCAAAATTTGCCTACAGTGCTAGGGTGATCTTTAGTTAGAGTTTCTTAAAAAAAATTTTCAACAGGCTTAAATAAGATAACAAAGGATATTTTTACTCATTTTGTGAAAGATAAAAAAAAAATGACCATTTATCATTTCAAACATGAATACTCTTAATGGGGAACATTTATTGATTAATAACAGACTTGTGAATGAACAATTACAAAGATCATATATTGCATCACTTTCATCTTTCAATAAGCAAAATTTTCACCAGAGTTATCTTCTTTTATTTAATAGTACCAATGAATTAACAATCTCAATTTATCAATCAAATCATTATGAATGATATTTTCAAAATCGAATCCTAAATTATTGTCATGACTATCTGAACATTCATTATTTCAAATTAAAAAATGGATATGAGAAAAGATATGACAAGGTAAAAGTATATAATGGTGATTCACACAAAAAGAGAAAACCTCATCAAAATGCATTAAATCTGCCACTTTTATTAAAATGATGAAAAATATGATGAAATCTAAATACATAAAAAAGATTCATATTCTTAAGAAATCTTATGATGATAAACAGTTTCAATCAACCTTCTCAAAATTATGCCTTTGGGTGATTGAGCAAAAAGTCTTTATTGACATTCAGTTTTTCTAACTTATTGAAGCTCATTGAGCCTATTCGAATCAAACTTTATACCTTATGTTTGAAAGTAAGGCATGTTTTTATGAAGTAACCCACATTTCTATTATGGTACAATATTTAACACTAACATTGTACCATTTGAGAAAAGGAGGTTTCAATGGCTTCAAAAAGAGTAGGGATACCAGGTCATTCTTGACTAATTCTAGAAATAGCTTAATATAGGTTATGGGGATAAGATCAATATAAGCTCTCTCTTAGTTGCTCCTAGATCCTTAAAATTGGCATATTAACAAAACTAAGCCTATATGTAGATGTTTGAAAGGCTAGTTAATAAGGACCTGGAGTGATGTTGTTCATGGTTGAGCAATGAAGCTAATAGAGGACTTATGTAATATTATTGGCTATCGGGTAGGAAGCAGGATTAACATATGATTGATATAAAGCATAACTTTTGAATTGTTACCCCTCAAAACTCATCGTATAGGCTTCAGCTTATTTTTTTTAGGTATCGCACCTTTCTTGGCACTACTGGCCTCTTCTTCCTCAAGTTTTTCACTCTTGATGATATTTTCAATAATCTCTCTTAAGATCACCATGTTAGTAAAGTTCTTTATAATGTTTCTTATTATCTTCTTATAATAGAGTACTTTTAAAGTGCTAACGAATAATACCGTCATTTTTTTCAGTCAGAAGAGGTTGAACTTGAACAGTCATATCTTTTCATTATTGGACATATTTTTTGAAAGAATGTTGCCTTTTTCTCTATGCTTTGTAAAAAAAGACGATCAAGAGCCAAGTTTATGGTGTGACAACATTGATTAATAAATGCTTAAGCAAGCTCATTCTAAGAGTAGATACATGTTTGATCTAGTTAAACATACTATCTTACAACTAATCCAGCAAGGCTTTCTTGGAATACATGCATCAATAACTTTTCATCACTAGTGTAGGCAATCATTTTTTGACAATATATAGTGACATGTGTAATCAGGCACTTAGTATTATTGTACTTTTCAAACTTAGGAACCTTGAACTTTGATGGGATTACAACATCTAGGACCAGTAAAAGCCAACTACATCTATAGAGCCATAAAAGTTTATACTTTCAATGACTCGTAATCTCTCATCTAGCAAGTTCATCTTATGTTCAGACCTAGAGTCCTCTAAACTTTCAATTGTAGTCAATTTCAGCTTTTCATTCTCCTTGAGATCATCTAAGTTAGGGATCAAAATTGACTCTATTATCTTATCAATAAAGATAAGATTAGTAAAACTTTAAAATTACCATTGAATTGATACAGATGGCTTTCTTATGTAAGTGTACCTTACAAGAAATATGAATTACTATAGTGATGTATCTTAAGTGGATTGAGCCTGACATGGGTTATAGCCAAAAAGATATAAAGGGTCAACAACATCTTACAATAGATAGTTTTTAGGTCTAGCCCCTTTTTCTACTATCTTCTTTTTGTTCAGCTTGCTTAGTTCTTCCAAAAATTTGCTCAACTCTCTTTGGAGATCTTCTTAGGCTTTCTCTAACTTTTCAATGTAGTTCGCATCATCTTGCTTCATTCTTTTGGCTTATTATACTAGTGGTGAATTGGTCAAGTTATCTTTGAACCTTGCTATACCTCAATTATGGTGCATCTTTAGAGTGATGTTTATGGAACCATCTAATTATGCATAAGATTGAATGCAATAAATAGGATTTAATGATGAAATGCATGCATAATATATACAAAGAAAAAGGTTAGTAAACATGTTATGTACAAAGAATAATATAATATGTACAAAAAATAACGTAAATGGTTAGTATTCAAATAATATATACAAAGAAAAATATATAAATTTACAAGCAAAGTAAACATCCCATCATATGCCTTATTTAGGAACTTCTAACATAAATGAAGGTTTGGCTCTAACTTAGATTCAGGCTTTTAGGTTTTATTTACATGTTAGGTTCAAAGGTTTGATAGTCTCAGGATTCTCAAATTATTCCTTACATCATTGTCCATTATAGCCTAGAAGGTATCCCAAACCTTACCTATTATAGGCTATAAACGAAAAGGGTTAAATTTGAGTAGGAGTTTTTTGCTAGCCTATGTAGAGACATGAAATCTCATGAAGGCATAAGTACTTTACTCTTTTCTAAGAGATAGAACTCAGGTGTAGAGCTCATGTTTTGCATGTGCAAATGAATGATAGATATATAAAAATAAATAAATAAATAAATAAAATACAAACAAGGAAAGAAAGAAAAAGAAAAAAAAATCTCAAATTTATTAATTTAGACTTAGATAACAAAAAATCATTTACTAGCCTGACTCTCAATGTCCCCAAAAAAGTCATCAAACTATCATAACGCGTAGATCTGTGAACCTACCATCAAATATAGACTTATGAAGTTGCTACCAATCTTTTTATTTAGACACAATTGGCCACTTAACTGAATCTGTTCTATTTAAAAAGATGTCCCATGATAGTCTTAAATATCTTTAAATAGTAAGTTCTAAAATTCATGAAACTAGATTTTAGGTTTGAGAGTGCAATTATGCATGAAGAAGGTTATATCACCTTTACAGCGTCGATCCAAAGGATAATACCAATTTGATTTCAAATTATCCAAGGCTTGAAATTTTTTATAATTTTATCAAGTAATTTAATTATTAGAAATTGATCCTAAAATTACTCTAATAGTTTGGTAGTAATTTAAGATAATTTCCTCACCTCATAAGTATTCATAGAAACTAATGTCCCATTCTGAAAAAACTTTGTCATCGGGCTCATTAATGTATTTTATTTAAAAAATAATCAATAAAATCTTTTAATAGTTTGGCAAGATTTTACTTTGATACAAATCTCTCAATAGTTTGATGAGATTTTATTTTTAAATCATTTATAAAATTTTACTTTGAAAAAATTTATTAAATATCTAATAGTTTGGTAAGATTTAATTCAAGATTATGAACAACCAATAGTTTGGTAGGATTAAAAATATATTATTTTATTTTATTTAAAAAATGCATTAAGTCTTCCAATAATTTGGTAGGACTTAATTTAAGATTTAAATCCTCTAATAGTTTGGTAGGATTATAAATTTTTATTTTTTAAACCTTTTTTTAAATTAAAAAATTAAATAAAACAAAATTATCACGCAAAATAATATTATGCAAATAATAATATGATATCATGCAATTAATATAAACTATCATGTAATTAAGATAAAATATCATGCAAATTTATTAATAATCATGCAAAAATGAATCACACAAATAAAATCTTGCTAACAAATATATTAATAATCATGCAATTAAATAAAATATATAATCTTATCGACAAAATATATCATGCAAAAATTAAATATGAAAAATAGGAGAATAAAAACAAAGTAAAAAAATAGAGAAACAAAAAAAATAAAATCATAAAATAAAATGAAAAAAAAACCTGCGATCGAATAAGGCATGAAGTGCAGATCTTCACTCAGGTTACCGAGTTCACACGAAAAGTTCAAACTTCAATCGAAAAGTTCATCCTAAACCCAGAAAAACTGTAAAAAGTTTTCAGATTCTTGAAAACCCAACAAAAACCTCAAAATCAAAAACCAACAAAAATATCTAACAAAAATCCCAAAAACTTAATAAAATATGAAATCAAACTCCAAAATTAAAAACTAAATTTAGAAAACCCAAAAGCAACTCAAAACGAAATAAAATCATATAATCGAAAAACAAAATCTTAGAATTTTCTTGAATGATTCCTCTTTAAAATTAAAAAACTAAAAAAATAAGATCCCTAGAATTTTATTTTTCCCCCTTTTGTGTGTGGTTTTTGTTTATTTATTGGATTGAATCTTTTTAATTTTAAAAAATAAATCAAATTGATTATCATTTTATTGTAATTTTATAATCTATGATTTGATTTTAAGTTTCTCTTTTTATAAGATTTGCATGAATTAAGCCAAAATCTCCCGTTTTCTTATTTCTCTTTTTTTTTTTAACTTTTTTTGTGACTTTTGACTTTTTTTAAAAACAAGTAAAATTGAAATAAATAAGTCAAATTGAAATTGAAATTGAAATTTTTTCTATTAGACCCAAAGCTTCCCAATCGAGCCTAATTTTATGATCAAAGCCCATTTTTTATCTCGAAAACATTTAGAACAAAAAAGGGGTCTACATTATTAAAAGTTAAAATGAACTTTATAAAAAACTAACGATTATAATAATAATAATAATAATAAATGGTTTCTAAACCTTTGATAATTTTTAAATTTTAAAAAATATATAATAACAAAAATAATAAAAAAATAATAAAAATAAGAAAAAAAAATTTTTACCCAATGATGAGATTTTAAGATATTTCAAGTAGTGATTTCTTAAAAATCTCTAAGCAAGAAAATTTTTTTTAAATACTACCAATGTATTGGAGTATTTACAAAAAAATTTTAACATGATAAGTTTTCTCTTTTCTTCCAAAACAATAATATTCAAAAACCAATAAAATTTTTAAAAAGAAAATAAAATGTGTGCATCAACATATTGTTATTCACATTGCATGCATATTTTTTATGAAAAATAAATCTAGACTTCTAAAGATAGGATTTTAAAGTATTCTGAAAAGTTATGCTTAAAAAATCTCTAAATGAGAAAAAGTTTTTCTATTGTTACTAACATATTTGAGTATTTTAAGGATTATTTCAACAAAAGGATTCTAATTTATTTTTTTCGAATAAAATGGAATAACAACAACAACAACAACAATAATAATAATAGAACACTAAATTTTTAGTAAACAAAAGAAGTCGAGAAAATTATTTTCAAACACCAAAACTAAGACTATTTTTGTCAAAATTAAAAGAATAAAATGTATTTAATCGAAACTGTTTTTAATGAGCGCATGGGGGTGCCAATCATTCTCCATGCATAACCAACTCTCATATCTAAACTATTTTATAGGCTCTAAAATTATTTTTTTAATTAATTTTAAATTTTTATTTAAAAGATATGTTTTAATATGTGAATAATGGCATCTAGCCAAAAAAAAATTGATGGCAACTCCATTTTTCATTTTTTCATTTTGATTTTCAAATTCATCGAGCACTTCTAAAACCATTACAACAATTATGACAAAAATGATATAAGTAATTGAAATATATAAAAAAAATGCAAAAAATAATAAAATATTAAAAATATAAAAATAATATAATAATTTTCTATTTGAAATAGATTTTTTCATCCTAAAGGCATAAGGGCTTTTTAATGTGAATTTGAAAACTAAATTTTTAGATTGAAAATACATTTTTTGTTATTTAACATTGAAATTAAGTGAAAAGCTCATAAGTAACTTTTGATTATAAAAGCAACTTTCAATGGTAATATTAAAAAAAGCATTAGGCTTAAACCTGTATTGGGACGAGAGATTTATAATATTATGTAATAACTCTAATATCATATTGAAAAAATATATGGATAAAAAATTATAATATGTAGAGATCTAAATCCAAACTTGTGAGGTGCCTTGTGTAGGATAAAACTGTGAGATTTTTTAGTCAAAATGGATAATACCTTGCAAATTGGGTACGGGTTTCCTCAAATGGTATCAAAGCGATCACCAGTCGATGGGAACTAAGTGTTACATTGTGGGAGTCACTAAGAGCTACATGGTAGGGAGCCACATTTAGAATCCCAACGTCTGATGTGATTTTGGTCTTGTAGTTAGACTCGACTTGACAAGGACATCAAGCTTTAAAGGTGAAAAGATTATAATGCCCCTAATCCCACATTGAAAAAATATATAGATAAAGAATGATATATATATAGAGATCTAAACATAAACTTGTGAAGCACCTTTTATAGACAAAACTATAAGACTTTTGGGTCAAAGTGAACAATACCTCGCAGGTTGGGTGCGGGTCTCCACAAATAAAACCATGAGGCCAAGGGAGGCCGAAGTAAAAATATCTCACAAGGGTGTGAACCGTGACAATTAGGCTGATCTAGAATGTTGGATGAGTCCATGCCCGGGTCCTAAAGCCGCATGAGCTTGGAAGTTGAGTATAGACCCGTGACAAGTGATATCAAAATGGTCACTAGTCGACAAAAATTAAGTGCTATATCGTGGGAGTCACTAAGTGTTACATAGTAGGGCCATAGGAGTCATTAAGTGCTACACAGTGGGAAGTCACCTCTAGAATCTCAACGTCTGGTGTGATCTTGGTCTTGTGGTTAGATTTTGCTTAACACAAACATCAAGGTTTAAAAGTGGGGAGATTGTAATGCCCCGATCCTATATTGAAAGATTGTGTGAATAAATAATGATATATATGTAAAAATATAAACCCAAACTTATGAGACGTCTTTTGTATGACAAAATCGTGAGACATTCGGGTCAAAACAAATAATACTTCACAGGTTGGGTGTCAGTCTCTACATATTAATAAAAATTATTTTTATGTAATTTTAGTTTAAAATATTTAAAACATTTTAATATTAACATGTAATACTTTAATGTTTTAGAAATATATTTAATTTAAATAAATTTAATGAGCAATGTAAATTAACTTGGATTTAAATTTATGAATTGTCAATCACACGTAAATTTTATATTTAATAATTTAAAATATAATACAGTAACATAATACGATATAAAAATAAAAAACGAAAATGATATGACTTAAAATTATAACAATAATTATATATAAATTTAACAAAATAAAAAAATTATATTTTATATTTTCATATCAATATAAATTATAATATATAATTTTTATATAAAATTTAATATAAATATATATAATTTAATATTTTATATAATATAAATACACGAATCATCAAATTTAATAAAATTTAAAAAAATTTTGTACCTTTTGAACAGTGAGGTTGGACTGATGATGGCTAGGAACGAATTAAGGTGATAAATATACCAACGGGAGCACCTTTTTTCAACTTTGCATACAATTTTTAATTGAGAAATCGAAAAAAGCCAAGAAATGCCAAACAAGTAGCAATTGCTACATTAAATTAATAGTGATAGATTTTAATAGATTGTTTTTTTCTCATTGGTTTCTACATGGCCGCCAGGAATTTAGGTCTCTTGTATTTTTGTGAAGATTCTAAATATTTTCTTTTTCACTAATTTTTACGCCAATAAATTGTCTTCCACATAAATGGTGTTTTTCGTCAACGACCTTCTTTCCTAGTAATAAACGTGAAAAAGTTTAGAGAAAACTACTACTATTATTATTATTGTTATTGTTATTATTATTATTGTTATTGTTATTATTGTTGTTGTTTAAAATTATTTTTAATTAAATTTTTATTATTAAAATTAAAATTTTAATATTTTCCTAATAAACACAATTATGGATCATCACATGGTTATAGCTAATTTTGTTTACTAAGACTAGTCAAGAACAGGATTGGGCTTTCTTTAAAATTTTAGGGAAAATATCTCATTATATTGAAAAGTTCGTTTTATAATAAATTTTTAAAAGTATGATCATTTATTGATTTCAAAGATAAAATTTTAATTTTATATCTCTAATTTGATTCATTCTTGTCACAATTTTTTTTTAAATTGTTTAGCATTTTATTTATGTGTGTTTGTCATTCTTAAGAAAGGCAATGAATTCACTTCTTTCAAGAAAAAGGCAAAATGTTTGAATAGGAAATTTTCATTAAATAGAGTTTACCCATTCTAATCAGGAAGTCCAAAAATATAAATATATCTTACATATATTTTTATTTCTTGTTTTTAATATTGTGTCACGTGAACACCATCATGTAAATATCATTCACTAGTTATGTAAGATATTATTTTTTCTTATCATGTAAGCATCATTTATTGTCATGTAAGATGTTATTCATGAATATGTAATATTTAAAAACGTAATTAATTATGAATAAATATATTTTTTTATCATTTTAATTTTGAGTCGAAATTTATATTTATAGATATTTAATTTTATTTTGATTATTTGAAATAAATCCAAACTTGTTTGGCCCTTGTGGGTTAAATTGCTTAGGTTAAAATCCGATTCAAAGTTGAATGAGTCAAAATCCGAAATCCCATTTGGTTTTATAAATTGAGCCTCCAAGAGGACAAAAACAATAAGAAAAAAGAGGAGAACTTCTCCCAAAAAAGAGCAATGAAAAAAAAAGCTTCTTTTTCTAACTTGCAGAAAAACCAAAAACACAATTACACACAATACCAAAAAATTCCACCCCTTGGAACGGGGAACTACAATGTCAAAAACAAACATACACTAAAAAAAAAGAAAAAAAAATGTCAAAAGATCAAAAAATTTTCTATTGGCCGAAACTTTGAAGGCCAATCTATGATTTTCAGGGCAATTTTAAGCAAAAAAGAGGTTAGAAGTGGAAAGAGAAATCGAAGGGGTCATTTTTTATTTTTTTTTTAGTTTTTCAACTATTAGTAGCCAACAACCACAATCTATAGAGCACAGTATCGATTGATTGGATTCTGAGTTGCTACTAGATCTGATGATTCGTGTATTCGTATAATATAAAATATTAAAATTTATATATTTATATTATATTTTACACAAAAATTACGTATTATAATTGTGTCGACAAAAAAATACAAAATATATTTTTTTGGTTTTGTTAAACCTAAATATAATTATTGCTAAAATTTTAAACTATGTCATCTTCGTATCTTATATTCGTATCGTATTCATGTGGTGTTACTGTATCATATTTTATATTGCCAGATCTAGCTATTGGAAAGGGACTTTGACAAAAAAAATTTTATGTGAAGTGTTTTTAAGAAAAAAGCTAAAATGATTTTTTGTAAAAAAAAGTTAGATTTTATAAAAAAAAAAATGCAAAACAATATGTTTTGGGAACTAAGATCCACGTGTCGACCTGATAACTTGTGCATGCGACTCATGACCTACTTCTTCTTCAAACTTAGAATCGGTCCAACTGGACCATTAACTGAACTGTTGATTAAACAACTGAATCGCCTCTAAATTGTTTAGAACCATTGACCAAGCTCTTGACCAATTGGTTCAAGTATTTTTTATATGTTCTTTCTTTTTTTTTACTTTTATTATTATTTTAATTATTTTAAGTTATTTATTTTTTATTTATACATGTTTAAAATTCCAAATGTCTAAAATAAATATCTATTACTTTTCTTCTTTTTTAAAAAACTGAAAACAAAATAATAGAAATAAAATTTAAAATTTTTTAAAAATAATTTGGTAATTTTAAATTCTATCATTTCTAAAAAAAAATAAATAATAAAAAAAGAGAAAAATTTTTTATCTGATGATGAAACTTTAAGAAAATCCATGTAGTGATTCTTAAAAAAAATTTTAGTGAAAAGATTTTTTTTTTTAAAATACTATTAACGTATTTGAGTATTTATAGAAATTTTCAGTATAACAAAAATTTCCTTTCTCTTCTATAAAAAATGTGAAAAATGTAAAAAAGAAAAAATAAGTAAACAATTTTTTCTTAAAAAGGGGCAAGTAATTTATAAAAAATAAATAAATGAAGATAAAATATAAACATACAAATAAAATATGCATATCAATATTTCATTATTTGAATTGCATGTATATCATTAATTTTTAAAAAATAAATACAAGCTTTCTAGGATGAGATTTTAAATAAATTCGAATAGTAATTCCTAATATATTTTTATGTGAGAAATTTTTTTATATTATTAATATACTAGAACATTTTAAGAGGTTTTCAATAATAAAGTTGTAATTTATTTTACTCAAATAAAATACAATAATCTTTTTTAAAAAAAGAGAAACTTTTGTGAAAAAAAAAGTGAAATAATAAAAAATCAAAATTTTGACAAAAATAAAGAAGTTAAAGAAATTATTTTTAAATATCAAAATTAAAATCATTTTTTATAAGATTAAACGATAACGTATAATTAATTGTATCGTTTTTAAAATAGGTATTATGAGGGTAAAAATTCTCTCACACATAATTACACTCTCAAATCTAAATTATTTTCGTATACTCAAATTTTATTTTTTTAATAAATTTTAATTGATTCTAAAATTTTATTAAAAAATATATTTTAATAAATGATTAATCACACCTAGTAAAAAAAATGTATGATAATTTTTTTAATTCATCTAATGGTTACAAAACTATCATAACAATATTAACTATTAATTAATTATGATCAACTTCAAATTAAATGAATTTTACTATTAATCAACTTAAAAATTCATTAATTTATAATATTTATAAATCTAATTAATTATAAATTAATATATTTAAATTTTAAGTATAATTTAATATTAACATATTTATTAATTAATATAAATATACACAAATCAAATAAATACGTTAAATCCGCGATAACGTGCGGAATATAAAAGAAGAAAATTCCTGGTAACTTATTTCTTAATCCATGTGTGTCTTTATTTCTTTCATTCCTGGAAACTTGTTGAAGATTCCGAACCTGTCGTAGTCAAATTCGGTCTAAGAAAGAGAATCTTGTTAAACTGCAATTTGTGGTTTATGTTGGTCAAAGTGTCAAAAGTAACATAAAACAAAAATACAATTGTGGAGCCATCCGATGATGATTTTTGTTTATCACAATTGGCAAGTTGTTGGGTGGGAAATGGAGAGTGGGGCGTAGAATTAATGAAAACTATTTATTCATTTTCTTGGTATTAAGCTTTGGAGACAAATTAAGGATCAAAGTAGGGGACTGGAAACTTTCTTTCAAGGAAAATTCGTGTTAATTGGTTGCTCTCTACTGGCAGGTCCTTGTTATATTGAAAGATTATTGAAAACTATGCTGGGCTGATTTCCATCCACTTGTTTCTCTAAATTGAATCTCTCCCTTATTGCTATTTTCAATTTCATTCATTTGTTTGGATTAGTTTTGTTTTTTCTGAAATGGAAAGTTACCAGATTTTTTTATATTCTTATTTTTTGAAAAATTCAAAGAAAAAATTGAATTTTTTTTCTTTTGAAGTTCATACTCGGGTGGCAATGATAAAAAAAAAAAAAGAAAAATATCTCCAAAACTTTTTTTTTCACAAAAATATATATATAGATGACAAAATCTTGTTGATACATTAAAAAATTGCTTTGACTTAATACGAATTATTTATTTAAATTCGTTTAATTTAAATTTGTTATTAAAATATCAAAAATATATATTAATATTCTAATAATTAAAATTAAATATAAATATAAATTTTTTAGAAATAAAATATTTTGACTAACTGAATTCAAATTTGAAAATTTTGTCCAAATCTTTACCCAAATAAGACATGAGTGGCAGGCACGACGGGCCACGCCACATGTGAACAAATCTAATTACGTGTTGTTTGCTTTTGACTCAAACAATTACCTTGATAGCAATATTCTTGTTTTCTTTTTTAAGTCTTGAAATCAAGTTCATGGACAAGATACTGGATTATTCATTGAATGAGGCGCACTTGAACAATATATAAGTCTAAATATAGTTTGGATATCATGTGAAAAATATTAGGACAACAATACATTGAAAAATTGATGAAGAATTGGTCCATTGCAATTATAATTTTTGTAAGTTGGTATGTATAGTTGGGGGATAAAAAGAGGTTTTAGAGTATTAGACTTTTTGACAAATAGAACATGCTCGCTCGTGTGCTTGAAAGACAAAGCAAATTGTCCTAGTTGTATTTCCCTTTGATCATGGTTTTCAGGACCACTTTAATAAGTTTGTCGTCATTTATACTTAACTTTATACCTACATCATAGACTTTAATCCAACCGACTTGTTGAGGGTGTTGTTGGTGAGGGTAAGCTGGATACTTATTTGGAGAATGAGTTTGGGTTGGTTCAAATTTATAACAAGAAAGTATGGTTAAGAAATGTTGGAAATTATTTTTGAGATGTGTTCCAACGTTTAAATCATATAAATATGTCAGGTTAAGAAGGAAGAAGGTGAATTGTAGTGGAAGCTAGAGAGTGAAGAGTTCAAAATGTGTATTTGAACTTTTTTTTACTTTATTACTTTATATATATATATATATATATATATATAAAAGATATTGGATGATGATATGATCAAGGTCATTGACAGTTAATGGAAAGTCAATATAGAGCTTAAGAAGGATCTATATGGGTAAGTATAGTCCACATTTAATGATATCAAACAAGTTGGAAGCAAGTTTGATTATTGTGAAGTGATTATTAATATAATGTTAGTGGAGATAATTGGATTGAGTTATTTTTGTGAACGAGAAAGTCTTGGCAGACAAGTATGTTAGAAAAAATAAATATCCAAATAAAAATAGTAAAAAAAAATTTAGTTTTTAGGCATGAAAAACACTTTTTTAAAAATAATTATACCTATAGAATACAATAAAGTCTCAAACTCTCCAAATGTGAAAATAGTTATACTAAAAAATCTATTTATAATGAATAAACAGACATAAACTTCTATTTAAATGGTTATGATCTTTTATATAATCATAACCTTTATGAATAATAATTTATTTATATTTAAATAGTTATAACCATTTGTCATATAATAATTATTTTTATTCAAATATAATTATTTAAAATATGAATAAAATTAATATAAAATTTAATTTTATTCATCAATAATTAAATCTTTTTATTTAATGTAGGATGCACTACATTCTAAATTACCAACAATCCCCCACTAGTTTAAAACATTGATACTTAATTTTTAACCTTTTACATAAATAAATGTTATAAATACAAGAACGTATCTATCGATTTAAACATTCAATTAACATATATATCTTAAAATTTTAATGAAGTTGATAGTGTCCGCAGATTAAACTTCAACTCCCTGTGTTAGAATTGAAAATATAACACACATAATACTTATTTATTTTTTTATTAGAGGTTTATAACTATTTTAGCACTACTATAGTTATGTGTTTATCCTATTTATAAACATTTACAAGAGAGACCCTAATTCTTCTTGTTGATGCAATACTATTTCTATGTTTATATAGGTATAGTTTTCATTATATCTACATTGTTTTAGACATTTAAATCAACTTATTAAGAATATAAAAACGCATCGTTCTCATATAATGGATTACACTAGTTTCTAAAATTTGAATGGGTTTTATTAGTGTTTAACAAACACATAACAATAACTTATTTTCACCCATTAAACTTTGTAATTAGAAGTTACTAATTCAAAGTTGAGTTCCCATTATTGGTGTCTAATAGTAAGGGTTTAAACGCATTCTACTTGTAATACTACTAACCAAATATCTTGAAATTCAATTTTCTTTTATGATGATTACCCCCACTTGAGATTGAATATGTAATATAATCACTTAAGGCTAATATGTCTAAACTTTTCATTTTGCATATCATTCATATGCTCTAGACATTTTTGCCTCATTCTTGTCATTATAATAAATAGATGGTATTGGTTGTGACCATAATTCTATACTCATTAAAATAAAATTTCAATCATTCTATTTTTACACTTTTTTCTATTTTAATACAATTATTCTTCTAGTAAAATTAGATAAATTGAATGGATAGACCAAACCATAAAATTATACTAAAATCTTATAACACTATGGTGGTATTTTTTATTTAATTCTTATTACCTTCACCATGTACAAAATATACATTTTTCTAAAGAATGTCTCATTCAATTATCAAGATATCATATATACTTAATCAAATTGTCATTCCATTTATCTTTTCACTATTTAGTGCTTTTTTTTTTTTTTAAGTAGGAGCATCCAAATCTACCCTTAGTGAAAGATAACTAACAAATATTTTATATCATAATATTTTCTTCTCATTAAAGTTTCAAAACTTTTATTTAAACTCAATAAGAGAGTATACATCAATAAGAATGATGTTAAATATAATCACTTTCAAATTTTTTTTTAGTATACTCATACTTTCTATAGTCTCTTTTTTAGACTTTCATGGAAACTTATGGATATATTTCATCATGGATACCATTCACCAATTTATTACCATGACCAAAACCATATACATCACCCAAATGAGTCAAGTCAAATAGTATTCATCTTGCTTTTTTTTTTTTATATTCACAAAATCATTTGAATCACTCATGGCTCTCAAAGTAATTATAATTTTATACTTTGACTATATTTCAAAACTAAATTATAAGATGTAGATTATTTATACAAGTCATAATTATTATCAAATAAAATTAAACAAATATCACTTTTATGCAAAAACTACTGAGAAAACTTATTTGTGTATTATTTATAAATAAATAATTTTCAAATTTATCAAAAGCACTATTTATTTAAAAGTCATACCACTTTCTCCATAAATAATTCATTCAGTGATCAATTCCAAGTATTAGGGCTATTGTAAATTAACATCATTATCAAATCTACACATTAAGGGTGCATGACCAGTACACATTCTTACCATGATATTATAAAAACACATTGAGGTTTGTACATTTTCCTTTTTTAATTAATCTATGCATAATAATGCCATATATCTTTACAATTATTTATAATCTCTATTTGCTTTAAAATAAACTTTATTTAAATTATTTTAATTGCAAATTAGGTTATCTTCTTTTTGGCATTTTAAAATAAAAATTTTCAAATCCATAAATATGGCTTAATAAGACATAAGTGGATAGCCTTCAAATTATCTGTAATTAGCAATAGCCTTTAATGTTATTAATTATGTGCCTTTTCCATTTAAACTTGAATATCACATTTAACCCAATTTGTTGGCCAAACTTTCAGTTTGAAATGGTAACATAAATTTCACAAATAAATCATGCCAACATATTCACTATATTAATTTCATACTACTATTAGCCACAATTATGAAAAATCCATTCTAGTAAAATTTTTGGAATGTATAATTAATAGATTCCAAAAGTCCAAGTAATATGAAAAACAATCATGAAATTGGATTAATACAATAGAATCAAACAATGAGTTAATGACATACTAATTTTGAATAAAAATTAAAGAAAAACTTATCTTACATTACGGTAAAGAATTAATTATTTCTCTTTATCCATAATTATTTCAAGAATTTGGATTTCACCAATACATTTCTAAATTCCTTTCTCTTGCATCTCCATAAATACGAAATATAAAAAAAATTTATAATTGCTTTTAGATTGTTAGAAAAAAATAAATATGAGAATAGAAATAGTAAAAAAGAAATTTGGCTTTGTGGTGTGAAGAATATTTTTTTAAAAGTAATTATGCTTATAAGATATAACAAACCACAAACTATTCAATCAAAAGTAGTGAAAATGAAAGATCTATTTATAAAGAATGAATAGACATAAATTTACATTTAAATAATTATGACTTTTTATATAATCATAACATTTATGAACAATAATATATTTATATTCAAATAATTATGATCATTTATCATATAATAATTATTTTTGTTCAATTATAATTATTTAAAATATGAATGAGATTAATACAAAAATTAATTTTATTAATTAATAATTAAATATTTTTATCTAATATGGGATATTAAAACATCTAAATTACCAACAAAGTAATTTAAGGACGAACTCGAATTATGATGAGGAGCCTAGGCATCTATCTTCTTTAGTGATTATGTAACAGTTGGACACAAGTTGATTTATCAAGTGTGGAGGTTAACTTTGTTGACTAAGCAACTGGATGTAACGTGACTTAACTGTTTGCTAAAGAATAAAAGGAGTACATTTTTAAAAATATTATTATATTTTTTTTTATCTTCGGCTAGAAGAATTAATATAAGGAGTGAATTAACTGGAGAAATGATAATTTAATTTTTTTTAGTACTTGAAATGGTTTGAAATTGATTTTTGGTTATTAAAATTAAAATTTTAATATTTTATCAATAAAGTAATAGTTGTTTTAAAAAAAAAATAAAAACGTTTAGGGCATTCGTTTCTGCTTCTAATTTTAGAAATATTTTATACTTGACTTGAAGTTATGTTAACTGCGTGGTGCTTAATAACATTTGTTAAGATGATATTTTAAAAAAAAAAAGAAAAATGTAATTAATGAATTATTTTTTCTTAAATTTAATAAAAGTAGTGTATTAAATGAAAAAAAGTTTTTTCTGAAATAGTACTAATTAAATAATCTATAACTTATACATAGCTGTAAATTGGACTCTTTAATTAATAATATTTATCTGAAAAAATTCGTAAAACAATTCCAAAGAAAAAGCTAATATGCATTATGAAAACAATTTCAACATTAAAAAAAAAAAAGTATCCTTATTTTAATTTTCAACATGGATTTAACTTTTTTTAGGCATTGTTTTACAACCATCTTTCCAACTAATATTACCAACTGAATGGGTCATGTCCCAATAGCTAATATCTTTATAACAGTAGCCAGGGGATAACATCATATAAATACAGTTATTACATGAATCATAAGTCTTCACCAAGTACATTTCGGACCACCCTCGGAACAGCAATTCAAAGTAAAGGAAAAGTAGCACGAGTTGTCGGTCTGACTCTCGGTTACTTTTAAATATCACAATTAATAGCTGTAGTAGGATTCAATAATGAATATTGAAATTTACGCATTGAAATAATTAATCTATTAGAAGTTTAGAATAATGAATAAAAATTCCGTCTGAAACACAAAATTAGACGAAAAGATGGATTTTAAGGAGGCTCCATTCAATCCTAACACGATCCTTTGACACAATGGAAATGCGCTCATCACGCTCTCAAATGAACATAACTAATAATATGGTAACTGCCAATTAGGGTTGGATCCACTTTTTGAAGTAGGATATTCAAAATTTAAAAATAAATAAAAATGAATAAAATTTTTTTCATGATAAAATTAATAATTCTGTCAGTAATTTTTATATATATGCATAGGTTGAAAGGAAATGCAACACAAGGGCAAGTATGTATACTTTTACTGAAGCATTGGATCAAGAAAGAAAAAGACAAGTGAAGGGTCTGGGCCAATTTGGATAAATTTGAGCCTAACCCTAGCATGGCACCTTAGCATACTAGTGTTAGATGGGACCAAACCATCCTTGAAATGGTCCTAATTACTTATTGGCCTAATTTATTGCTCTCTTCTCTCTTTTTTTTTTTTTTTATTTCCATCCTTTTTCCTTTATATTACCTATATGATCATGCATTGCCTTGATACACATCTATTATATTATCACATTTTTTTAAAAGAATCTAGATATAAAAATCCAATCTATCAAGTAAAGATAATAACAAATTTTATAAGCTTTTTTTACGTGTGTTTTTCCTTTAGTAATATAAAATTATTGTAATATTTATTTAATATTAAAGTAATTTTTGAAGTTTATGACTTCAAATTCAAAAAAAAAATTTGATAATTGAGATTATTGGGAATTGAATCTTAATCATTAAAATTAAGAGTTTAATATTTTACCAATAAATCGTCCAAATGTTGATTAAGTTCAAAAATATAATTTTTTAAAGACATAATATTAAATTTTATTTAAAATCTAATTATCTTTATTAATGTACATAATTGGTTTTTGTACCTAAATTTAGTTAAGTAGTCCTCTCTTGCATTGCATCTCTTATATATAATTATAATATGGAAAGGAATCAATTTACGTTAGTGTAAAATTAAAAAATTTTATATCATTTTTTTAGTTATTAATTTTAATAAATCCAAGGGACGAGAGAGCAAATAAAAAAGATAAAAAAATATTTAATCTCATCTTTTAAATCTATTAAAATTAATGATTAAAAAATATAAAAATTAATGGTTTAAGTTAATCTCTTCTCTTATGTAGTACAATTAATACATAAAGATCAATCAGGCCTAGTGGCCTACTCAATTAACTGAAGCCCATTGTTCTTATGAGCTAGTGTTGGTAGAGCTAGGCCTAAACTTAAATCCCTTTTCCATCTATCCATTGGGCCTCCAAGACGTTAGGGTCCTTAAAGATTCCCATAACTAATTGCCAAACTTGTCCAAATCCCTTTGATCGGGGTTTTTTTTTTTTTTTTTTTAATATTTTACCATACCAATTTTAAATGAAATTTCATGCAAAGATCCATTTTATTACTTCCTCACTTATAAATTTAATTAAACAAAAAAGCCTTCTTCCCCACTTGAAATGAAACTCAATTAACTTTTACCTTTTGTAAAGTTTGTTTCGTGGGAGACAAACTTTTATAAAGGAGTTGCAACTTTCACAACTCTCAGCAATTCATTGGGCAAAAAAATTTTTTTTTCATACTTATTTACTTGATTGTGTAAAAAGTTCTTCCACAACAAATAAATGCACAACTTGTGAATGTAGAGCATGAAGATGAGTGGCATAAAACCAGCTTCAAACTTTTTAAAATCTTTCTTTAACTGATATTTTTTGGTGACTAACTTTTAGACTAAATGTAATGTCTTAAGATTTTGGGCTTGTAAATGCTCTTCTAATTTATTAAAATGTAATAAGTAAAATGATGATAAAAGATCAAGTTAACTCAAGGTTATGAACATATGATTTAGGAAGGACATAAAGTTATATGAAATAATTATTGGTTTTTTTTTCTTATTCGAGACGGTTAAAGTTTGTATATCAAATTTATTAAAATTAAAAATTTAACGTTCCATCATCGAATCAATATACAAACAAATGAGTATTATTTGCTATAACACTTTATATATAGGTCAACAACATATGTATATATGTTGTGTATGACTTTAAACTAACTACATTATATTTCAGAGTTTTATTGCTTATTGATTAAAAGTAAATGTAAATTTCATCATTTTGAAATTAATAATGATTTGATTACTTCCATTTTCTCTTCCTCTAATCTAAGTAGTAGCTAAACAATGGAAATTCTTTTCTTTTCCTGGATCCAAACAGATTTTTTTTTTTTTTTTGTCAAGATACATGCTTTTGTGTCTTGTGATTAACATTTGTAAAGCCAATCAGCCAAATACCAAAATGAAAGCGGTTTGAAAGTGTTGTTGTGGTATTGCTTTCATCTTACATTGCATGTAAAATTCCCCTCAAAGAATATTTTCAGGAATCTCCATCAACCCCAAAAGAAAAGAGAAAAAGAAGCAAAAAACAAGAACAGGTGGGAGGTTGGGGGGGGGGGGGTCTGAAACTCTGAAATCTAGAAAATATCAAGAATATCGAGAATGGAACGGTTGCAGACAGGACATGAACCCCGATCGAGCCAGACTTCCCTGGAACAAACCCTGCAAAAGGTGTGCCCACATGGAATAAAAGCCGCCCCTTTCTTCCTCTCCATGCACACGCAACACATCCAATCGCAGCTCCCTCCTCCACCTTCAACATGAACAACAACATTGTCCTTCCTTTTCTTCTTATAATTATTCCAATCAACACCCTCCGTTTCTTCAATCAATCTCATCAACGTCTTCACCTGCGTGGGACTGGGAACCACGTTGTTTCCCCGCATATTACGCTCAGCTGCCAGAGCCATTGCCAAGTTCATCCCTGAATTACCTGGTGTGACTACTACTGGCTGCTGCCCCACCAACAGTGGGGTACTGGCACTGTTCTCTCTTCTATTCTGAATACGGTTATTTACGACATTGCCGCTCCTGCTCATAATAACTTGCTGCCTTTCAGCTGCTTCTTCATCTTCATCTTCTAGTAGGATTGAAATAGTTGAAATTCTGGCTCTGGGAGTCCAGGTGGCTCCGCAGCACCCCATTGCCTTCAATCCAAGCCTTTGTTTCAGATTCTTCCACTTCGTCATTGTTCTGTCTATGACCATGCTCTCCATTTTTTTTTTTTTTTACTTTGCTTTTTCTACATGTATATAATGGGCTGCAAAGTTCAGAGTCGACGTTGTTTAACTAATCAAAGAAAATCGAAATGTAAAAGGAAAATGAAAAGAACAGATGAAGCTTTATAGATGAAATAAATGCATGCAGACATTGAATAGAAAAGTTGCATTATGCATGAAATTAAGATCCAATACTCTTCCCCATATACTTGGTCTACCATAATTCAAAAGAAAATAAATGTAAAGGAGAATAGCTATAAGAAATAAAAGATCCAGAAGGAGAAAAAAAAATTCAAATACCAGGAAAATGTAGTTGGGCGAAAGAAGCAAAACCTGAAAATAGTAAGTGGAAACCAAGTGAATATAAAAGAGATAGTGGTAATGGAGAAACCGCGTCGCATTGGAGATATCCAGAGTTCATGAATTATGATCAATTTGTCGGATGGTAATTAGAAGTTTTGTGGGTCCGGAATCCGGACGCTTTTCAGAAAAATATTGCACCTTTGTTATCTCTGTCTAAAATTATTGCCAAAATTCATGTTCAAAAAATTTTTTTTTTTCCGATGGACATTGAATAGGGATAGGATGACGTTCCAACTCCCACTTTACATACGTTTTTTAAATTTTTTAATCACTAGATCATGAATATGTTCAATTTACTTTGTAACGCAAATACTATGAAAGTGAAAATATACGATAAAGAAAAACCATTAGCGCTTATTTTAGTTAATTAAACCTCAATTTATTTTTACAATCAATTTAAATAACAATCGATATATCTAAAATTTAATTTCCAACTCTTACAACTTCTTTCGTTAGTTTTTAAATTGCAGCCTCTTTGCCTCTTTATTAAATTTTAAGAAAAAAAAAAAAGGTATTGAACAGATACAATTATAAGGGTCTTTGGTCAATAGAGCTTAGCAGCCAATCATGGACTCTTGAGGCCTCAGGAAGGAGTTTCAGATTTTAATGTTTATTTATATTCTTGTAGCCATTATTCTTGAGACCAATAGGAAGACAGCCGCAACGGCAACTACATTAAGTCAGCCACTGGAAAATTTACACTGGTTGCACCTTAGAACGAATAAAGGCTCAACATTTTATATCGAAAATAAAAATGTAATGATTCATAGAATCACGCTTAATAAAATATTTAATAAATTTAAAATTTAAATCCTAACATTTATATTTTTTTTTACATTGTAATTTTTTTATAAAAATAATAAAAAAATTTTAAAATATAATCTTAAAAAAGAGATATGAATCTAATTTTGGTTCACAAAGTCAAAAAGCCGTGAAATCCGGCGATTATGAGTTAGGTATTGCAACAGCTAATTAATGATGGAAAACTGGGCTTATCCCCACCCAACAGAAAATTGGTCTAAGTTATAGGAGTAGCATTGGATTGATTTTTCCTTTGGTTTTTTTTTTTTTTTTTCGCTAAAGTTATGGCGATCGACTTCTAATTCTTGCTTTTGGTTGAAAAAGAAAAATAAATGATTAGCAGTAACATGCAATGATCAGTTGTAACATGAGTCGTTTCAACTTTGGATCTTTCAGGGTCCATGCCAAGTGCTTTTCCTTTTCCCCTAATATTTTCACCAATGCATAATTGCATTTGCAAACGATAAAGTTCGATCTCTCAGCCTGAATAAATTCCGTGGATGATGGATCAGAAGAGATCAACTTCTTTTTTATTGAAGCATAGAAAAGAATAAACTACAAATAAGAAAATAACTTCCTTCTACCTATTATTCACGAGGCAGCATATCATTATCGCCACCCACAAACCCCTTTTTCTATCTGCTATCATCATGTAACATGAGAAACCACCCTAAAATGAATGTATTCTACTTAATGGACTGTTAAATGAAATAGGAACACATATAAATGACTATTGAATGCTCACGGCACAAGTTTTCTGAAAAATGGTTCAGGATAAATATATACCTCAGTAACACAGATGATCATCCCAAGCTACCATTTTCAATAAACGTCAGCTGCAGACAACAGGACACAGCAGTGGTTTAGATTCTTTCTTTGTACTTGCAAGCATTAAGCATTCAGAATATGGTTCAGGCCTCATAATACATCTAGGTAATCCATGTTGCAACACAGGAAATAAATCCTGTGGATGGTTCATGATTTTAGGACATTATAAAAAGAGTTAATTACACTTTTGATATCTAAACTTTGAGAAAATATACAAATTAGAATCTAAAAAAATAAAATATATAATTTGTACTATGAACTTTCAAATTATCTATCATATTAACCCAAACTCTACTCTCGCTAACCATATCAGTATATATATGTGAATTTGACCAATATTATTATGTATTCATCACACATACTATGAACATCTTTTCTCAATATAAATTTAAAAATATATATTATACTTGAACCGTAATAATTGTTTAAAATCAGTCAATTATTATTTGTCATGTAGTATCACATGGTGCTTTTACAAAATATTTAACACTTTTATTTTACAAATAACATACATATAACAAAATTAAACTGGTTAAATATCATATATGTAAGTTAATAGTATTAGAATTTGGATTAAAATGATATATTATTTGAAAGTGTAGGGTGCAAAATGTACATTTTATTATTTGAAAGTGTAGGGTGCAAAATGTACATTTTATTTTTTAGGTACCAATTTGTATATTTTCCTAAAGCTCAGGTATCAAAAGTGTAATTAACTCCTATAAAAAAGAAAAAGGAAAAAAAATGTCATATACCATTCAAATAGAAAAAAAATATATATGTACAATTTGCCTATATCTGCTTTACTGTCAACTTGTCCATTTAGGCAATAGTGTGGAAGAAAAGTACCATTCAAATTATCCAAATCAGAATGTCATTGTTAAAACATAGCATGATTGCAAAAAATACTCACCTTGTTAGTATCAAAAGTCGTCTCTGATAGCAATGCATCCACAAATTAGTTTAGTCAAGTTCTTAGTTCCCAATCTCAAAAAAAAGCAGGCACATCCGACAGCAACCTATACATGAAAAACCAATTTAGCACATGTAATGTAACCTATACAGCAATGTAGAGAAGTTTTGCTTAAAACTAAGATCTATAATGTAAGGTATGAGTTTTCATCAACTCAAAACAACATTCTAGAATATAGATCATAGCTTAACGTCATCACACATGTATGTTGTCCACAAAATATGCACTTAAAACTTTTAAATGCCAAAAAATGACTTCTAACTATAATCTCAAAGCACATCAAGAAATCTAACAAGGACAAATAAATCTTACAATATATTTGAAATTCTATTTAACCTTCAGATATTTACCAAAGGTCCCCCACATAGTAACAACTAACAAATGGAACTTTTAGGATTAGGAAGATACATAAAATCACACAAGGAACTTGTAGAACAGTAAGGCTCAACCGCAGAAAGTGCTGAACATATATGAACTATGTAAGAAGGAATCGTTAGTAGATGATAACAGAAACTCCAATTAATGTGCAAAAGAATTCAGCAAAATCAAGCAGATAACAGGACCTCCAATGCACTGACTATAGATAGTGTCCTCGATTGATAATATGGACAAATGAAACATGAAATAATGCAAATAGGAATTTTTTTTCTTTTTTTTTTTAAAAAAAAAAGAAATTTACCTACACTTTAAGTGAATCTTAGATCAACATCTATGCTAGGAGAATCCTGAAATTTTAAAAAATATGATAATAATTCCTTATTCCTTGACATGACAACTACATCATAACTCAAAGACTCAAGGAATTTGTAAAAACAGATTAGTACTTTAGTTTGATGTGCTCCATGTCCTCTCCTATTTTCTATTTATCATAGCCCACTTGAAGCATCAAATGCCGGTAGCTACGACCACGTATAATGTGCTGCCACAGATACTGAAGCAAGTTCTGGTAACTCAACTGCATCCGCTCATGGACAAGCCTGTGGTTCAACATTAGGACATGTAAGCATATGACACTCATAAGCATGTAACACTTCCATTCCCATTTTTGGTACTTTCTCTCACTTACCATCTTGCAAGACACCTCTGAACACCTTTAGAGATGGGGCGAAGGAAAGAAGGATCCCTTTGAGCATAAAGCAAGCCAACCTAGAAAGTGGTATTTTGCAAAGAATGGGTTTAACCTTGCACACGAAAATATGGGTCCTAATGCCACACAAGATCAGTTTAAGAAGATATTATAGCATGCTGTCTGTTTACAATATCAAGTTCTCAGCACATGTTCAGAAATATTTGGCAAAAATTTTAGGCAATTTTTTTTTAAAAAGTGAAATAAATCAAATATTACCAGTAATACAGCAAGACTTCAAAGCAATAAGTAATTGAATTCCACCATAAGTTTTGGTCATTGGACAAAGTTAGATTTGGCTAAAAGATTTAACTCTATCCTTAAATCAAATCAAAGGCCAGGGGAAATTATAAAACCAACAATAGCGTGAAAGCAAAAAGAAATACCTCCACTAATGCAACAGCAGCTGGATCATCCAAGATCTCTAGGCTACAGTCAGCTAGATAATTAACCTATGCACCAAGATAAGGGGAAAAAAATTACTTAAAGCATGAATAAATACAGAGAATGACAATTGTACAGCAAATTGAGGACCTAAAGTAAGAAATTTATTATGGTTATAGTGATATATTTAAACAAGAATAAGCATGCAGATGAATAGCAACAAATCTGTGGCAACTTGTAAGTGACAGTCTAACGGGAAGACATTTTAAGTTTCCAATGCCTGATGCGTTTGGTAAAAAAAAATCAGCCAATCACTGGCAATGACCAGGAGTGGTAGTTATGAAGTTGAAGCCAGACTTTAGGAGGCAAAAATAAGTATCATTACCAAAAATCAAAAAAGTGAAAAACGAAGTTCAAAACATCAACAAGAATATGGAAGCATAATCCCAAAAATGGAAAATGTACTACAAAATTTGGAGTAAAAATGGATTATCTTAGGCATTCCCATATTTACAGCCGGCATAATCCCAACAAAATATAATCACAAAAGAACCAGAAGAGCAAATATTTAAAAGAAGTGGGAATGCATAAGGACACACTTACACCAAATTCAGCGTTAACTAGAGATTGAACAAAATCCATTAGTTGAATCTTTGCCCATTCCATGCATGTAATAGGGTCCGTGGATGACGGAGGATGTCTCCAAGGAGCACCAAAACGTAATCTATCTTCTAAAATCTTTCCACTTTGTGCATCAATGGCAAACTTTTGTAGGAGCATCAGTGCTTTATTCATTGACGGATTCACCACAGTAACCTAAAAATGTATTGCAGGGAATGTAAGATAGCAATGGTGCACAAACAAAATAAAACCAAAGTAAACAATTAAAAGAAAACATTGAATAATATCACAGCATCAAAATAACACACCTCAAAATAATGAACAGTATCATAAGTCTGCTAATCAATATTCTAAATGTTAATAATTTCTAATATCTTAGTAAGTTTTTCAAGAACCAACTTCATTTATAATGCATCAATCCATTATTCATTGAAGGAGTCACCACATTAACTAAAAAATAATCATTCCAAAGAATCTGAGAAAGCAAAAGAGCATTGAAGCAAAAAACGGGCTATAGAAACAACCTTTGTAGTGGTTAGTTTTTTATTTTATTTTGATGGGGAGGTGGCGGGCAAAGCAAAAAGTTATCGGGGAGCTAACGAGAGAGGTCTAGATGCCACAGGTGCTCTCTCAAGCGAAGCTGAACCCATAGGCTAAGCCAAGCCCCACAAGTGCACTAGTGAGGACTCAAACCTAGAGTACTAACCACTAGGGCAACAACTTCAATGATGGCGATAGAAGTAACCTTTCTTTTCTTGTTATGGGGTCTTTAAATATATTTAAATAATGGCATATTAGAATCTTGAAAAACTAATTCATCACCCATAGTCA
This sequence comes from Durio zibethinus, assembly GCF_047325235.1. Lineage (NCBI taxonomy): Eukaryota > Viridiplantae > Streptophyta > Magnoliopsida > Malvales > Malvaceae > Durio > Durio zibethinus. The sequence goes on from NC_143182.1 coordinate 11,198,991, forward strand.
ACAATCCAGGTCAGAATAGCTTATATGCTAGCTGTTTATCCATGTATAAAGTGAAAAATATAATGCAGTTACCAAGGAATAACTACTAGGACAAAACAGCATATAAAATTAATAAATCAGGTGAAAATTGTGAAGTTTATAAATTTTTATAGACTATTCATCATATATAATTATCCAAGTTCAAATTCTAGTATGTTAACCAGTCCTGACAAATTGTAACTTGTAAGAAATGATGGCATATGGACCCAAAAGGATTAAAAGATATAATATGAAAAATGCTTTCACTTAATGAAGTTTACCTGCAAATACGCTAAATATGCATCCACGATGTCTTCAAATATAGTTGCCTCGTTTTCCATCAACCTATCATTGAAGAAAATAAGTGTTTAACAAAATGTTTTAGTCATAACGTTAATTTTAACTAGCAAAGAAGTAAAATAGTTCTATTTAACATGAAATACCCATATTAAAATGTTAACATTTAAATTTTTTACTAAATTCATTTTTTTTATTAATCCTGGGAATGGGAGAATTAGAATCTTAAAAAAATAGCAAAAGACAGATCATAAAGCAACTGAGATACAATGAGACTCAACAACAACAAACACACTGGAGCACCATAACCACACACTTTAATTATTCATCATTATCTGGAAAAAAAAAATTTCAACATTTAGTTTTGGAAGCCATTATAGTGTATAATATGAGATATGAGATAATAATACACCAAACTGAACATGAAACGATTCTTACTTCTGGTAATAGTTGGTTTGTTTGAGCACATAAAGCTCAAATAGATGTCGAGGGTTTGGCCCAAGCACATCATCTATCACCATCCACTGCAATCCAAGTGAAGGTCACTTAAAACTTGCAAAGAATGTCAGTAATTCAAGATTTTGATAGATGGTTTTGAAGGAAAAAATACCCTCTACAGAATATTAAGAACTAAAAATAAAATTTGATGGGGCTTTTCCTTCTTTCCTGATTATGGTGATTTTTTATCATGTTGCATTAAAGCAATAGCAAATCAATACTCACCTCCGCATGAGTGAAGTAATCGGTAACCATGTGTAGTTTAGCTTCTTGTGGAGTCCAACCAAAGGTCTGCAAATCAAACAAATTGAAATATTTGTCATGCATTAGCATCATCCAATTATACTATATACATACTAAAGTGAGTGATCAAAGTTCTTAAGAAAATTTTTGAAACTTGAAGGTGAAAATACACTAACTGAAAGCCAATGAAATGAAACACATAGATGCATTATGCATATGTGCATGCTCATTCATAGAACATGCTTTATGGGTGTGTCTCCATGTGTTTGCATGTACACACATGTACGTGCAAAGTAAGTATCGTATATAGTTTTCTAAGTACCTCACGAGAGATGAATATATCTGGAAACCCAAAATCCATGAAAGCTCGATATGAATAGTAGCTGAGAAAATGTTAGAACTAAGAAGTTAGAAATAGAAGTAAAAGAGTTGGAAAAGTGCAGAGGCACCTGAAAAAGATGTAAACGTAAGCATTGTGAAGGTTCCAAGAAATAAAGCACAGGAAGAAAGCTTCATAATTCCCTTAACCAAAATATGTCATAATAATGTAAAAATTGACCATCAAACAACAGCATGCAAGAATTGCTTCACAGTTGTCAATATCTGGCGAGGATACAAAACATTAAATAGCTGTAATTCTGAAGATTGTAGCACATTTTTACTGTTTTGGCAATACTTCCCTGTTCTATTGAGCTAAACAATAAAAAGGCACTTGAAACTAAATATTTCTCAAAAATTATTGCTCTTAGACAATGTGCATCATGAACTTGGCCTTCAGCTTTCTAAAGGTGGCAATATTTCAGATAATTAAGGAAGAAAATTGAAAAGTCTAAACTTGAAACTTACAGAAAATAGAAATATTTAGCGTAGAGTAAATAAAACTAAACAAAGAACATGGCTAAATATTGATGGTCCTAACCTATCTGATGTCACAAGTACAACAGGGAGGCATCGCTCATTTGCTCCTAAAGCAATTATTCTCCATATCAAACTGTCATGATACATTGATCCACACACTGTTGAGTCATCCGTTAATATCGCATTCCGAAGAATTTCAATATTATTTATGACCAACTTTGGCTGCTCAATTTAAACAAAACAATAATTAATTGACAAAACCACTTTTAACGCAATAAATAGGTTCCTCCCAAATTTTCTAATTAACAAACTACCTGAAAATGGTCACTCTCAGCAGCTTGAGAGAGCAACTCAAGCAACAAACAAGGCCAATCCGTACATGAATGAGCTAGCGACCTTGAAAACCGTCCACTCCTATTCAAATCAGCAATGGCATTAGCTCTCCACTTTTGGTGCACCTTAATCACCTCCTTCGCCAATCTCAACGCCATAATAGCTTCCCTAAAGTAAGAAGTCTCTTCTATAGACAAATTCTTCCCTTTCTTTTCAAACTCCAAAACCCCATCAATCTCTTCGGCATTTAATCGAGCAGATAATGCAAAAACCGCTCGATCCCATAGACCCGAGCTTGAAACCTTCGTAGAAATAGCAGTTTTAGAAGCGTTTTGGTTTAATATCTGGCGCAGTGCAGTGTTTAGCCCGTGCCATTTGTTGAGAGTGGAGAAGATTTGGTGGGAGCTAATGGTTCCAAGCTTGACACCTTTATAAGCCATTGATTCCAGGCAGTTTTCGAGTTGGGTTCGGCAGTTGGCTAAAGAAGGTCGGTCACAGGTGGACCAAGAGGACCAAGGAAAGGAGCCGTCGAAATTGGGATGGTGATCTTTGATTGATTGAGCGAAGTCTACATAGCCGGTTAAGTGGGGGCCTTTGTTCCATTCACCAATAAGACCTGGAAAAAGAAAAACCAGAAGTGAATTATGACTATGGTAAAGAGAAATGGAAAGTGAATTTGGGGGGAGGGGAGGGAAGGTGGAATCGTACGGTCGAGGATGAGAGTGGTTTTGCCGACGCCACGGGGGCCGTGGAGAATGAGGGGTTGAGGGACACGGTGGTGTTGGGCGTGGTTGTTGAGGATCGTTTCCAGTAAAGGTCTTGGAATGACCTTCCATGCTTTGTTCACCATTTGCTTTTGCTTCTTCTTCTTCTTCTTGTTCGCTCTGCGTTTATGGATGCTCTGCCCTGCCTGACCTGGGCTGAGTGACTGCGGGGTTTTAGGTAGTGTTCACTGTTCATAAAAATTAAGGGGTTTACGGCCAACCAGACCTGGAATATTGTCGTTTCTTAGGCCAGTCAAGATAATTAAAACACGATCATAACATAACTTATTGAACACTACAAAGTTATTTATTATATATTTTATACACTTAATATGTTTAATATTAATTCATTTAAATATTATATAACATAACATGATTCAACACGATTTAAATTTAATACATTCTTATTAGATTTATTTTTATAAATAATATAATTTTAATATAAATAAAAATAAAATTATAATTCAATTCAAATTTAAAATTAATAATCATATTTTATAAAACAAATATGACAAAATAATAATATCTACCATTCCTAACATATTTGTCCATCAACAATTCATTGATTTGTACATGATTCACTGATATGTCAAAGACTCCATTTCCACACAACATCTCCCATGCTTCAAAACCTATTTATAAAACAAAAGCAATACATTAATAACATTGGATATTTTTCTGCATTTTCCTAGCAATAAATTGCAAATACAGATGAAATACCAAACTTTGCATGAAAACACATATTGCATATCTTTCATGCTAGCAGCATTAGATCTGGCATATATTTTCAATAAAAAATAAACAAAATGATATTCGAAATTTCATTTTACTTAGTTCAAACATTGCCACAAGTCTGCCGCAATTCGGAGAAAGAATGACGAATTCCACAAATGAGTGCTTTTTTTTTTGTTCATGTATAAATGATATATTAATATTCATAAATTATTTGAATTTGATTATAATAAAATTTAAATTTAATTTTATTATTATCAAATCAAGTTTGTGTAACTTAAGTTCGAGCTTTTTAATGTTTAAATTGAGTAATATTTTAGTTTAATCAAAATTTTAAATTTTAATATATGTAATTAAAATTTATTATTTTATTTTTATATATAAATTTGAATATGAACTTCAGTTTAAATATATAATTGAATTTAAAATTAAGTATGAAAATCGAATTCAAAATCTATTAAGAGAATCAAGCTTATTTTTTATTAAATGAATATAATCGAATAAATTTAAATAGTTCGATTTTTATTTTAAGTTAAATTTAAACTTAAAAATTAAAACTCAATCAAATTTGAAAAAAAATTTGAACAACAAATTTTAAGTTAAACTTAAATTTTAACTTCTTGTTACATTATTTTAACTCAACTCGATTACAACTATATTTACAACAAACCCGAAAGCAAAGGGGAGGAAGAGGGAATTGAGGATTCAACTGTTTTAGGGATTGGGCCTTCGTTTTTCCTTCTTTCTACAGAAAGTGGGCCAAATGGAAACAAAAAGGATAAAAAACACACATTGGGCCTCTTCTCCTACTTATGTCATTTGTATAACGCTGGGGCTGAAGTCTGGTTCATCCCCTTTTATTGAACCACGCCCCCCTTCAACAAATTCTTTATGTCTACCTTACGGATTTAGTAATTCATGTCTACCTTAAACAAATTCATGTGTTTATATTATATTTATTTTATATTAAATATATAAAAATAGAAAAATTATTATATAATAATTTGAGTTATATGTTAAATATAAATTTTATTTTTTATTTTTTATTAAATTTATATACAATTTTAATTTTAAATTGTATCTTTTTTTTTTTATATATCATATCTAAAATTATAAAATTTATCCCTAATCATATATATATATATATATATATATGTATTACAAGCTTATTGTTTAAGCGATGTTAATCATTCTTATATACGAAAAATATCGAATGATTGATTGACTAACGACAATCAATAAAAAATGAATTGAAATCTTTTACATTCAAATTAAATTAAAAGCTAGTAAAACATAAAAAAAAAAAAAAAAAAAACTGACCTCTCAAAAATCATTTAAGGGCAGGACTTAAATCTTGGATTTTGAATTTGTAAATTATTAAGATGAGGTTAAGAGGAATGATATGTCTATTATATATGTTGAGTTTTGAGTGTTCATTCTTTCTACTTGATTTTTGAAGGAAGATATGTTTGTTTTTTTAGTTTATAACTTTAGAAAATGATGGCAATCAAGGGTTAAAGAATGATGGATTGAGTATTGAATCTAAAATTATATCTAAAGTAAACTAACTTGTAACCAAAAAATGGGTGGATTTGGAAAAACCAAAATTGGTTTAAAAATAATTAAAATAGTAATATTAGTATTTACTTAAGTTCTGATTTTTAAAAAATATTTTTTTGAAAAAAATTAATATTTTTTAGAAAAGTAAAGATTTTTTATTATTTAGATGAGTTAATAAAAATGTTTTTTATTGTTTGATTTTTTTAAAAATTTTATTTTTTCTAAAAAATATTGAAATAATTATTAAAATATTAAAAATTATTTATAATAAAAATAAATTGAATTTATTTATTTTTAAAATTACTAATATTTGGAATATATATTTTAATAATATTAAATATTAAAATATTATATTATAATAAAAAACACTTAAAACAAAACTATTTATTATTTATATTAATATTTTAAAATATTTAACATAGTGCTACCATTCTCAAAATATTATTTTTATTGATATAATAATAAAATTAGTAATATTTATTATTAAAATATAAAAAATGTTTATACTGTTTTATATTTTATATTAAAAGTATCTATTATTAAATCGTAACAAAAATATTATTTATTTATATCTATATTTATTATTAAAATAATAATAATAATAACAACAACAACAACAACAACAATAATAATAATAATATAAATGTTAATATAAATAAAGATATAAAAATAATATATGTTAAATTGAAAAAAATAATGAATTATTAAAAATATTCATTTAAGAAAATAATATTATTGTATCATTTAATATTAATTATTAAAATATTATTATTATTTAATATATTATTATTTATTATTAAAATAATATAGTGCAATTTATTATTGAAATATTAAAAACATCTATGTTTAATAATACAAAAATTAAAATATTTAAAATTAAAATATCAAAAAACTTTTAATGTTAATATTTTATTTTTTAATTAAAAATTAAATAGAATATTTTTATAAATATAATAATATTTCATATCAAATTAAATCGAACTTTATTTATTTATTTATTTATTTATTGCCAGAATACAAGAACTTTCATTCATGATCAAAATTTGCGTGAGCTGTTATAATATTTTGAACATAATTAGGACATTCCTCTAAGTGCCCGCTTGAGATTCTAAACCAAACTTTGCTAAACAATGTGCTGCTTCATTGCCTTCTCTTTTAGTATGAATTATGTTGACAGTTCTGAATTGTTTTATCTTCGTCCTAGCTTCCTCGATGATTATTCCAACTGAAGAGAGATCAGGTTCTGTTGCTTTGAGTTTTGACGTCACTGTTAGGCTGTCACCTTCTAAATTACATCTTCAAATCCCATCTCCCTTGCAAAATCCACAGCACTAACTGCCATAATAGCCTCGATTGTTAGGGGGTCTATTATCCTCAGCCAGTTGCTGGTTAATGCACCCATTACCAGTCCATCAGAGTTTCTTATTATCACACCCAAACCTCCTATCTTGTCTCCCATATTCATTGCTCTATCAAAGTTTACCGTGCAAACATCACTGGGCGAGGTTCTCATTTCTGCTTCCTCAACCTCTGCATACTTGAACATTGCTGTTGGGCATTATTAAATTTTCGCTGGTAGTTTTTTGCAAACGTTGCTGACTTAGTTGGGTTCCTCCTCTGTTCACCATGCTGTTCATTATTTCTATCGTTCCATATCACCCATACAGCTATGGTCATCAGTTGTGCCTGCTCCTTTGGTAAACTCTCCAGAATTTTTCCTATCCACTCTACCATATTCATGTCTCCACTAATCCTTTCATCCCAGTGAAAGCCTAATACCTCCAAACCTCCTTTGCCTGATCACACTCCATGATGGCATGAACCACCGTTTCATTATTCTCTCCACATTGAGGACAATATGTACTAACTTGCATTTTCCTTTTAAATAGATTCTGCATTACCGGAAGAATTTCCTTGCACATTCCGCACATGAAGACTTTCATCTTTGTTGGTGCCTGTGTTGATCAAATTCTTTTCCATACAGTTTGTGCGTTCAACTCTGTTGATTTCCTTCTCCACTAATCTCGTTTGCATCCATTGAGTTGCATGACATTCGATAGGCGCTATTGCCTGCGTAAACTCCAGATTTATCGACACTCCATACCAGCCTGTCAGGTAACCCAATTTTGTTGAGTGGTATTGTGCAAACTGCCTCTGCCTCTTCTGCCGTGAATCTTTCTTGAAGTGCTGACCATTTCCACCATCGTGATTGTTCGTCAACCAATGTTTCTACCTTTCGTTCTCATCCCAACTCCCCCTTGGTGAACTTAGCCTAAAGTTTTCATTAAACGGCATCCATTTGTCCTTCCATATGCGTACCATCTTCCCATCTCCTATTCTCCACCTAACCCTCTTTTGAATGACTATCTTTGTTGTCTAAACACTTCTCCATGTTAAAGAAAGGAAGTTGCCCAGCTTGGAGTCCATAAAAGATTCTCCAGGGAAATATTTGGCTTTTAACAACCTATGTAATAGGGTGTCAGTATTCATCAATAATCTCCATCCTTGTTTGGCCAGTAGTACTTTTTTGAAAACTCCCATATCTCTAAAGCCCATTTCCCGTTCTCCTTTCGGTCGACATAGTTGTTTCCACTTAATCCAATGTATTCCATTTTTTTCCTTCTCATGCCTCCACCAGTAATGACTCTATAGGCTATTCATCTCATCACACAAAGAGACTTGGCAACAGAAAGCAACTTATTGTGTAAGTAGGGTAGCTTGGATAACAGCTTTTGTGAAGACTTCTTTTGTCCCTTGCGACAATGCTCTATGGCTCCATGCCTCCATCCACTCAGTCTTGAATTGATTCTGTCTTTTAGTTTCCTTGAATGTACTTTTACGGTCCCTACCTACCATGGATGGAAGTCCCAAATATCTCTCCAAATTGGTTGTAGATTGGACTCCAAACATGTCCTTAATTTTATGCTTTCGCTCATCTGCTGCATTTTTGCTAAAGTGCAAGGCCGAATTTTTAAAATTTATCTACTGTCCTGAGCTTTCTTCGTGTCTTTGTACCACATGCTTCACCTTCTCATTTTCGCTTCTATTTGCCTTCACAAATAGTAGGTTGTTGTCAGCAAAGAATAGGTGATTAACTCTTGGACCAAATCGACTTGCTCGTACTCCATGTAACAGGCCCTACTCTTGCTTGTCATACAGCGTTGCTGCTAGTCCTTCAGTGCACAACAGAAAAAGATAAGGCGAAAGGGGATCCCCTTCACGGAGTCCTCTTTCTGGTTTAAAGACATGAAGAGTACCACCATTAATCACTAAGGAATAGGTGATAAAAGTAACACAATTTATCACAATTACGATCGAGTTAGGATGGAAACCCATTTTCTTCATTATCGCTCCAAGATTATTCCATTCAACATGATCATAGGCCTTACTTACATCTGGTTTCAAAGCAAAAAAACCATTATTTCCCTTCGTTTTTGTTTTCAAAGTGTGGAGAAGTAAGGCTATAAACGAACCAAACATAAATGAATGAATATATATTTATTTTTAAAAGTATTTTTGTTCGGTTCGTATTCATTGAAAAAATTATTCTTCGTTTATGTTTGTTTATTTAAATAATAAATTATTCCTATTCAATTTATATTCGTTCAATTAAATTAAACGAGTATATTTATGAATATTAAATAAATATATTCACGAACATATATAAATGAATACATTTATAAATAATAAATAAATCATAACCAAACAAATTTAAACAAATAAATCTTAAACGAACTCAAATAAATATAAATAAACTTTAAAATAAAATTAAGATAAAAGATACAAATATAATTTTATTAGTATTATTATAAACGAACAACAAACAAATAATAAACGAATAATAAATGAACGAGCCTTAAATGAACTATAAACAAACTTATTTGTGAATATAAATAAATGAACAGACAACTATTAGTATTTGGTTAATTTAATAAAATAAATATAAACAAATAAAAATTAAATATATTTATGAATGGTTCGTCAAAAGCTTTATTGACTTACATCTTAATGAAAAAGTTTATAGGCTATTAAGACATTATCTAAAATTAGCCTACCAGGGACAAAGTCACTCTGGACTTCACTAATTTTAATAGGTAAATTAGTCTAAAGCCTATTCACTAGAACTTTAGAGATAATCTTATAAATTAGATTACAAAGACTTATAGGCCTATATTGTGTTATTTTAGTGGGATCTTTGGTCTTCGGGATTAAAACAACATGAGTGTGATTTGTATTCGATAAATCCCTATCGCCATTAAGGAAAGACAAAAATAACTGTGTCACATCATTTCCAACAAAATGCTCAAATTTTTTATATAATCACGTCAAACAAAAAAATAAAAAATCAAGCTTAAATTTAAAATATCATGTTCAATGTTTTACTTTAGTAGAACTATAAAAAAAAAAAATTAAAATTAAAATATTAGAAGATTTTTACTATTAATATTTTAATTTTTTTGTAAAATAAAAAAAATATTTTTATTAATAAAATAATATTTTTGGTAAGTTAAAATTAAGTTTTAACTTAAAAAAATATTTTCAAGGTCTGAGTTGAATAAAATTATATTTATGAGTTAGGTAAGTAATCTTACTTATATATAGCTTTTTTTCAAAAATTCTCTTCCCCTTTTGAAAAAAAAATAATTAAAAAAAAATATTCTTATGTTCTTTTGATCAACTAATTTTCAATCAAATAAATACTAAAAAATGCAAAAATCATTTTCGAAAGTCATTTTTCGAGAAACAAATGAAGCCTTAATATTACATTTTTACACTCTCTTTAAAATAAAAAAATTAATTTAATAATTGAGTTACATGATACCCCAAATAGTATTATTTTGTAATTAAATTATTTAATTTTTTTGTTATCAAAATGGAAGGTCGATTTTTTAGTTATATTGAAATTTGAAGTTCATAATGCTATCCTTTCTCATTCTTTTAAATTTTATTGTTGTTTTTTTTTTTTTTCCAAAAAATTTCATAGTCATTAGATAAACAAATTTCTTTAAAACGCAAAAAATAGTAATAACTATCTCTTATTTCATTTCACTTCGTGTCTCTAAGAGTATAATATTTTATATATTATTAATTTAATTTTTTTAATTTCACAAATAGGATTAAAAGGCTAATATATATCCTTTTTTTTTTCTTGTTTTTAAAATACACCTAAGTGGTTTGTGTTATCCAATTAACCACGTTTATAGAGTTCAAAATTTCAGAGTGGATAAAATTATTTTTTAACTCTTTTTTATGAAATTACAAGTGCAAGTTACAATTATAATCAAATATTACATTTATATATAAAAAAATCCTTAAATAATCAAACAAACAAATTAATCAACAAACTAAAACATAACTAAACAAATTCAACATAAAGTTAAATATCCATGCACAATAAGACTTAAATCTAATATCTTAAAGTTATAGGACCTCTTTCTTATTACTAAATCAAGTCCTTATAGGTTAATTTCTTTAACTTTTAACCATGTTTGGTTTTCATAATATGATTCATTGGGATTTTTTTTAAAGATTTCCAATGGTGTTAAGAGAGAAAATAACCTTAAATCATTAACTCTCATCTCCTTCAGATTTTTTAAAATTCTTAACAAATGTAAAATTTATCTCACTTTTACCCTAGATAAATGGTTTTTACAATCTATTTTACTTTTCAATATCAAAGAAATTGCATGATAAACCAAAACCCAAATTGACACTAACAAAACATTCCAAGTCTCTTCCTTTGACACCTAGTAATGACCATATTTAAATTTCATTTTTTAGAAAATATAAAATTAACTCATTTTTTAATCGTATTTAGTTTTTATTCATTAAGATTAAATTTGTATTTAGTTTGTAAAATTGATTTGAATTTATTTAATAAAAATATAATAATTGTTAACATATGTATATTTCTTAAATAATATTAATTTATTTAAAATTAGAATATATTAATCAAATTTGTGAATTATAATTAAATTTTTTACTTTTAATTGATTAAAATTTTATTTTTCAAATTTCTATAATTTCAATAAAAACTACGTTTAGAATATTAAAACCCAAACACTATGTTTAAAAAATTATTTTTCAAAATTCTATCAATTTTTACTTCTTGGGTTTCAATAAAGACTATATTTAAAATTTTATAATTAATTTTTATTACTTCTTACGTTATTGTCTTTAAACGATAAAAGACTATGTTTTTTGAGAAAAAAACATTATCTTTTATATTAAAAAACTCAACTAAGCAAAAAAATTAAAAAAGTATTTTTAATAATTTGTGATTATTTATTAATTTCATTAATATTAAATAAATCATTGACATGTTAAATAAGTAAATATATTAATTAATTAACTATTAAATACATAAATGAGCGTTGGGTCGATAAAAAATAACATGAGAAGAAAAAAGTATAATCGAAATGAAAATGCTTAAATTGATGTCTGTAAGACTATAAGAAACAAAATAAAAAATAAAAAGATTCGTGAAAAATTAGTGATAATACGAATTAAGAAAAAAATAAAAAAAAAAACTGTTTGAGATAATTTATACATGTAAAATGTAAGTTTATTTGTGCATCAGTTAGGATAAATGAGCTTCTAAATTTTAAAAAGATCAAAACTTTTAATGGTAGACCACGAAAGATATGATTACAAATAATAAGAAATTATATGAATGTTAATAAAATAGATAAAAAAATTATTTTTTATAAAATAAGTGACGCAAAAAAATTTAAAATTATAGGCTAACTTGATTTTTTTTTTCTTGTCTTTCATTCAATTAACCCAAAGTTATAAGATATAAGACTTAATTTGTGATTATTATTGCATTAAATAAATATGTAATATAAATATTACCTATTATATTACGTCTTATTTATGTAAAATAACTTGTTATGAATAACACGTATTTTCAATGATAATATAATAAAAGATTTTATTAAATAATCTTTAATTACTTTAAATCAAATATAAAAATTTTACATTCTCTAAATCATCAAAATCCAAAAATTACATATTCTCTTTCAATAATACTTTTTCTAAAAAAATTACCTTTTTCCTTACAATTTAAGAATGGCAAACTAACCATCCACTCAATATATCTTTTATTTCCTTACTTTTGTGAATAAGAAACTTACATGCCCAAGGCTTAGACCCAAATCAAGCACTACGAATTCCTATTCACTGTTCACTACCATTTACTTTCAAATTAAATATTCAAATTTTGATGAATGATGGAAATATTGGTTCGAAGATTATATAAAGCAAGTTTTATAATAAGATTTTGTGCAATTTCTCTCAATAAAAACAAAAAAAAAAATCTTACTTGTACAAAAAATGTAAGCCACGTTGATATTCAAGTGCATATTCCTTCTTATCCAATTGAATTGTAACACTTTTTTTATCAAAAATTTTAAACTGTGACTTCTTATTATTTTCTACAAAATATTTAAATTGGAAATTTTTATATACTCTTTTCAAAATCAAAATTAAATTTTTGGTCAATAAAGTCAATATTGTATTAAATAATAGATTAAAACATTTTCTTAATATGACGTGGCAAAAGTCTTGAGAAAAGATTTTTAGTCAACGTATCGTAACTGACTCTTTAGCTCAAGCCAGGAACCAACTAGCTAGCTCGTCTCTCTCCCCGGATACACAATTATTCCCCTCGCCTCCAACGCTTCACTCACACTGAGAAATCCCTTTTTCTCTTTCTCTCTCTGTTTCTCTTTCTCTCCATTTCCTTCTCTTTCCTTTCCCCCTAAGCAAACCCTTTTTCTTTCATGTTTTTCCCTTTTGACCTTAACCCCAACGCTTCTAGTTCCGGTTCTTAATCCGGGCTTCAACCGCAAATGCATCCAACCGAACAACCGCAACTGCCACCTGCCCCACCGCCGTCAGAGCAACCAGAGCTTCAACCACCGCAAACACTTCTCGACTTAATCACAGGCGTTCTCTCTCTCCTCCTTCTGTCTTCCCTCACCGTTCGATCTTTCCTCGGACGGTGGCAAGTCCTCCGATCAAAGCTATGTCTTCTCCAATCGTCTCTTTCCTCAATCTCCGAATCTCCTCACTGGAACGAGAACTCTTTGCTTCACACTCTTTTCCCTTCTCTTCTCTCCACTCTCCAACGTTTAAAGGCTCTCTCCGATCAATGTACTCTTTCTTCCTTCACCGGTGGGAAACTCCTCATGCAAAGCGACCTCGACATGGCTTCGTCTTCTCTCTCCAGCCATCTCCATGACCTCGATTTGCTTCTCAGATCTGGCATTCTTCACCAATCCAACGCCATCGTTTTGTCTCACCCGGGACCTGGCTCTGATAAAGATGATTTAGAATTTTTCATCAGGGATCTCTTTACGCGACTTCAGATTGGAGGCATTGAGTTCAAAAAGAAAGCTTTAGAATCACTTATCCAGCTTTTAAACGACGATGAGAAATCTACTCCTGTGGTTGCTAAAGAAGGAAATGTTGGCTATTTGATAAGTCTTCTGGAAGTTAACAACCAACCTTTAATTCGAGAACAAGCCGTTTTAGCAGTGTCGGTGCTGGCTTCGTCAAGCGAAGATTCGAGAAAAATCGTCTTCGAAGAAGGAGGATTAGGGCCTTTATTAAGAATCCTCGAAACAGGTTCCATTCCTTTAAAAGAGAAGGCTGCGATTGCTGTTGAAGCAATCACCGCCAATAGCGAAAACTCCTGGGCAATTTCAGCATACGGCGGAGTCTCGATCTTAATAGAAGCCTGCCGATCTGGTTCCCAACCAACACAAACCCACGCTGTTGGAGCTCTTCGAAACGTGGCTTCCGTGGAAGATATTAGAATGGCTTTGGGTGAAGAAGGTGCGGTTCCCGTTTTACTCCAGTTATTAGTCTCAGGTACCACCGCTGCACAAGAAAAAGCAGCCAATTGCATTTCAATACTCGCTTCTTCTGGTGAATATTTTCGCGCTTTGATTGTACAAGAAAAAGGATTGCCGAGGTTAATGCCTTTGATTCAAGATTTATCAAGTTCAGATACAATCGAGCATATTCTCCGTACAATCAGTTCACTTTCAGTTTCAGATTCCGTTTCACGGATATTATCATCTTCAACGGTCTTCATTATCCAATTGGGTGAATTTATGAAGCACGGGAACATGATTTTACAACAGATCTCAGCTTCTTTGTTATCAAAATTGTCAATTAGTGATGGAAACAAGCGAGCAATTTCTAGCTGTATGGGTTCTTTGGTAAAATTAATGGAATCACCAAAACCAGTGGGGTTACAGGACGCGGCGGCGCAAGCAATTGTTTTACTGTTGACTGTCCGATCAAATAGGAAGGATTTGGTTAGAGATGAGAAGAGTGTGATGAGACTGGTACAGATGTTGGATCCAAAGAATGAGGCTGTTTCTAAGAAGTTTCCATTGATGGTGGTGATTGCGGTGTTGAGCGGAGGAAGCGACGGTTGTAGGAAAAGACTGGTGGCTGTGGGAGCCAATAAGCATCTGCAGAGTTTGGCTGAAATGGAAGTCGCCGGAGCTAGAAAAGCGCTTCAGAGACTCGCTGGGAATAGATTCAAGAGCATTTTCAGCAGGACTTGGAGGGAATAACAAGAAAAGAAACTAACCCCCCGCCAACTAAGGTAAGCTCTTTTCTTACGAGGATATAATTGGAAATTTGAGATTTTGTTAGGGTTTCGGTCAAAACTTCTTGTTGGCGCGTGGGGTAACTGCCCTCCATTTGAGAGCGCCATTTTATTAGCTCGAAAGTACGATGTTGCCCCTTATATGTTGTAATTACTGGTGCTTGTTTTTCCACGTCAGCATGTCACAATAATCTGAATAATGAAAAGATACACGTGTCCTGTACTAGCTTCGGCGTCGTTTTTCATGGCATAGTTACTAAATTATCGGAGCAGATTTTGTAGATGCATGAAATTTTAGTCGTGATATTTGCAATTATTTTATTTTTCGTATTATTGACAAATTCTTTCTTCTGTTTGTTTAATTTATGATGCAGCAGGAGTTCGTTTGGAATTTTCTAACTGTCAGAGAATGAGAAACTGCTACGGTGGAAAAAGCACCAGACATAATTCGTACACTCAAACTTTTTTACCTCATATCATTTTAAAAAAAGTTTCTAATATTAATTATCTTTTAATATATATTATTATATGATGACAAATGGCATGGATGCGGTTTTTAGGGAGTATCCTCGTTTTTCTTATTTTATTTTATTTTTTAATTAATAGTATTTGATTCACTCATGAAACTGAGCTGTGTAAGAGGGAGGTTATGATGATTGTTATGTTTTCTTTTTTAATTTAATCTTTCTTTTGCGGACTTTATTTTATAATGTAAATTCCTAAAGTCTTTGTTTTTATCTGTAATTTCTTTTACTTGTGGAAAAAAAGAGTGCAGCTGTTTCTGTTTGTCGTTTGTCGTGCATAAGTTTACTACGCTATGGAATATGATGACATTTGTCTCGTAGTTTCTTGGAATGTTGTTGAATTGATATGGACGTTACTGACCAAATCTGGGGTTGCAGCCTATAACACGCCCAAAGCTTTTAGTTTTAGGGCTTAGATTTGGCTTTTTGGGTTTTGCCCTTTCCAAGTAGGTAATGGAAAGGAATCAACGGCAATGATTATGGTCTTTGGTGTTCAGCATAGCTGATGGCTCTTTCATCAGATTTGGCAATGTGGGTTGTGGGTCCCTTGTTTTCACACTTTGTTTGCAATCCTGAATGTTGGCCTGGAATGATATTGAGAATCTGAAAAGAGAAAAAAGAAAAGAAAATTTGGGCAAGGAGGCCAAGAGGGTGCAGCACCAAGGGTAAGAAAAGAAAAGAAAATAGGGGTGGGAGAGGACTGAGGAGTCAGGCTCGGCGCTGATGTAGGGAAGAAGGGGAGCTATAGAGAGGGTACAGACTAGAGATGCGGGTCCCAAGCAGAAGAGAGCAGCGACATCACATGGGAAAAGGAAGATATAAATGTAGTTACTTAGACTTAGACTAGTATGTTGTCGAAACATAATATTGAGTGGTCCATTTCATTGTTCACAACTTCACATGCCATTGCTAGCTTAATTCTTGAGTCTTGAGTCATCACCCTTGTCTTGGTTGTTTTATTAGCCGTTGGTCCTACCACAATCTACCAGCAGATGCTACCAAACAACAGTTTTTCACTTTTTTTTTTTTAGTTTTATTTTGCATTATTTGTTGGTAATGGAACTTATGGTCATATTTTCCTTCTGAAGCCACTGTGTCAAAAAGCTGTAAAGCTTCACGCTTCCATCTCTCTCGCTTCTGTCACTCTGTTTCAGCCTTGTCCATCATTCTTTACTATTTCGTACCAAAAATAAATTACTGTTTACTGTTACAGGTTTCCCAGTCCCTTTGGCCCATTTAATCACTGTGTTTGTTTCTGGTTAACAGAATATACCGTCACAAGGAATATCTAGGGTTGGTAAAAAAAATACTTTTACTAGTGTTTTATTTTGACGGAAGAATATTACGGCTGGACGCAGGCCCTGCCCGTCAATTGGTTTAACATCGAGTTTGATATGTTCCACGAGCAGACAATAGACAAACACAGTAGTTGGTGTGTTGTGATAATTTGAGTATTTCAAAAGTTCACGCACCCCACCGTCAATTTTGGGGCAAAATCTAGACCTTAAGAGGATGCCTTAAGGCAGTGCTTGATGCTATGCAAAGAAATATTCTACCTAGACTGTCGTAGATTAGACGGCGAAGAACTGTATGACTGACTGGACGCTCAATTGGTGGTTGAAGGGTTAGCTTTTAGCATGTTACTTTCACATAAGTTGTGAAACAAATTAGAAAAAAAAAAAAAAAGTAACAAAGAAATTGCATTTCATTAACACGTTTTTATAAACAAAGATTTGAAAGCAAGAACATGTGGCTTATGAATATGAATTTAGTCACTTTTTCTAAAAGATGAATTATTACAGAGTGGGGTTTCGATGACCAATAATTCTCCTTTTCCTTCTCTTAAACGGCTTTCTTTTATAAGAAAACAAGTTCTAGAAGAAATTGTGTGATGTTACATGCCCTTAGAATTGGGAACACCTGTTAGAACACTTTTGTTAGTAACATAAAAACAATATTTCCAAAGGCGTTCTTGAAGATAGATGCAAGAGCAAAGTAATTGAAAATCGTCTCAACCGCAGTCTATAAATGAACATATTCAACTTATTTATAAAGTTGATAGCGTCCATAAAAAATACTACACATTGATAATGAATTCAATTCGTTGGACTATATCAATTTTTAAGTACTTAATTTATATAGCTTTTAAAGATACTATAACTCACATTCCATTCCATTTAGATGGACATTGAAATTAAAACAATAGTAGAAGTGAGATTAAGTATTACAATAATAAAACTAAATTTAATAATGGAGATAGGAATATGTATTTGAAAATAAAAATAGTGGTGACAATGAAATTAAGTGTTGTAAGAAAGGAAAGTTATCATTAAAAATATTAAATTAAAGTTTGGATATAATGAATTTATTTAATATTTATGACCAAAAAATTTTATACAATATTTATGATGTCAAAAAATTATTATAAATTATTAAATTATTTTTATAATAATAATTTTATTAATAAATAATTATTACTAAAATTATTTTTATAATAATATTTTTGTTATAAAATAATTGAATACAAACCGTTATAAAATTTTTGTAATTATCAAGTTTAAGAAGGATATTTTTGTCCAAAATATACAAATTAACGATAAATTTGTGACAAAAAAAAAAAAAAAAACCTTAACAGGATAAAATTGTTCAATTTGGGTTCAGTCGTCCACTGGACCTGTCCTCTTACAGTGGAATTTAAACCTTTCGGTGTGAGCCGAATGATCCAATTGCACCATTTATATGTTATCCAAACATTGATACGGTAAAATTTAGCTTAAAAAAAACGCTCAAGACGCACTGAAATGAAATTGCAGTGAAATTCAAATAAGAACTCTAAAGTTTATGGCCCAACAGCTCAAGCCTAGTTCAACGGTTTAAGTATATATTTTTTTTAATAATGAATTCTATTTTGACTTAAAGTTTTATAATGACATAGTAACATATGATTTGTATTTGAATTCCAAGTCAACTAATGACAACAGTGGATGTTTTTCTAAATTTACCTAAAGTAAGCATTCTTTTGGTCAACTTTATCATATTGAATTCATGATTTTTTACTGCAATCTTAATGGTTTTTAGCTCAAAGTAAAGCGTATTGTTCTCCAAGTACTGTTCTTGTTGAAATCAAAATCTGACGTGATTGTTCATAGTTTAACAGAAAGACCTACGAGATAAAGATAGTTAATAGAAATTGATACTTCAAAAGATTTTATGATGATCGAGTCAAGATATTATATGAAGACAGTGAAATAGAAGTAAAAAAAAAATAAAAAAAATTTACTATATTACTAATGAAGGCAATTACTATGCATTCAAAATTGTCCAATACTATATGGTATGGTTACTTCTTCTTACACGCTTGCGTGTATTACAAGAAGAGCTGTTGTCTAAACAAGGTCCTTTACGGAGCAAGTCAAAGTCTTTAGATTTGTTAGTTAAAGCAGAGATATGGCAGTCAAGGTAAAAACAAAAACAAACAGGGGACCAAACTTGCCACAATACTCCTAGTGTGAAGTGTGAACCATAGCATCAACTTAATTGGGCTTATCTGTTGTTTTGCTTGAAATTTCGAATGATTATGACACAAAGCAATCCTTTGGGCTTAACAATTCTATGATACCTTTAAAAGTAGATAGAATTTGAAATGGATCCTTTGTTTTTACACTTTTTTTACTTCCAAAATGGACACTTGTAAACCAGTTGCAGAGGAATGTATGTTTTGCTTCAGTTAAGGGTCGGATCTAGGTAGTTCATTCATTGTTACCCGATTACCTGCATTGCATATAATTTTTTTTTTTTTTTCACAAAGGAGACAGCCAACCGGGATATAAAAAGATGTTGCAAGTGCTGAGATTGGAAATTCAGACCCATAAGATGCCATATCTTAAAAATAATTTTATGAACTAACCATGCTAACTTCCAGAATCACAATGCATATAATTTTAATACAACTAAGAATTAATTAAAAAAGCTGTGCTACTAGTGAAATTGGCCATATGAACTCTGTAATTGGTTCAATCTGCCCAGAACAAGCCATTGCTGAACAGACATTAATTGCCTCAAAAGAGAAGAACAAATGTTTCAATTATTACTTTGTATGTTGGATTATCCTGGCATATGAAAAAAAAAAAAAAAGAGTTGATTGAGAAAACTTCAACTAGTAAATTAGTTGTACAAAGTTATTTACGAATCGAATATTCAAAAATAGATCAAACTATATGCCTTGCCATTATCTTGTTTTGGTTCTGCAGCCACAGCTCTTGTTGAAGTAACACATTTTGTTGATCTACTGAACCATCAGAAGAAACATTGTTGTTAGCTTTCATAGTCGCCCATGGAGCGAAAGGGTCATATTCATCATCCTGAAACGCGGCTGTTGTCCCATTAGGATTCTGGGGAATAGATGTTGGCATCGCCTGAAATGTTGGTGTGGCCATTTCATTAGGACTCTGATTTGCATGAAATGTTGGTGCCATTGAGAACTCATCAGGAAAAGCTGCAATGTCATTGGTAGTGGTGGCAATGGATGCTGACATATCTGTTTCATCTTCAAGAAACGGATTGTATTGGCGTTGAGGTTCTATTGGTCTTTCATCAAATAAATAGTTTTCCATGGAGGGCTCAATTCCATTGGCTAAATGTTCAGATGCTTGTGCAGGTTGTGTTGCGGCTTCTACAAACACAAGCTCCCAACCTTTCTTACCACCATTGTTCCAATTCGAAGCTGAATTTTGCTGTTGTTCTTCGGGTTCTTTTTTATCTTCCTGAGGCCACTCTTCAAAATAGGAGTGGCCAGTGGCTACAATTTGAGAGGCATGTTCTAGATTTTTATCTTCCTGTAACCAGTCATCAAAACACGAATGGCCATTGCCTACAACGTGAGAAGCTTGCTCATGCTTTTGATTGTCTTGTAGCCATTCATTGATATATGAATGACACTTGGCAGAAGCTTGTTCATTTCTCTGATCTTCATGCAGCCAGTTGTTGAAAAAAGAGGAACCATTTTCTCCATTTTGAGAACCTTGTTCTTGTTTATGATCCTGTTGTACCCAGTTGTCAAAGAAAGAGTGATCATCATTTGCTACGTTTTGAGAAGCCTGTAGTTGTGCTGGTGCCTCTACTAAAGCAACATCCCAACAACCCTTTTCACCATTAGTTGAATCCAATATTGCTGAATTTTGTTGTGTTTGGGTTGTAA